>NW_013669658.1:25728-65883 GCF_000517525.1 Limulus polyphemus
ACGGCCAGCATGTAGTTTTGCACGACATTCAAAAAACAAACAAACAAACCAAACTTTCAGTAGTGTGAGAAGTTGCGGTATACATATCATGATCTTATTTGAATTTTTTCCAAAACATAACGATTCAGTGTGGTAAATCAACGTAGGCGTAATTTGAGCTCATGTAGATTACTGACGTTGCAGTATGGCCTTTGGATGGGGGACTTCATATTAGCTGATTCTCTTGAAGTCAGAAGACAAAATTATTCCAAGTGAAAACAAGTTATATATTTCGCCTTCACCACTAACCTTTTCTTTTTCTATATAAGAATATTCATACATATTTTGTGATAATTTTTCTTTTCTTCTAATTGAACCAAAAATGTATAACAATTCTAAATGAAAAACAACAAAAAAAGAAGTTATAATTTATGAATTCAAAAATATTCAAATTTTTGATTCTCTGGAAGCTTTATTGTTCACTATAATCAGAGGTGATGTCGAGGGCCATAAGTACAGAGGGTTGGATATTTATATTAAAATTACTTAGAATATGCAAATCAGCAAGCCACGTGACATTTATCAGAAATGCATTACGACATTATTTAACATTTGGTAGGTAGTGTGATACCGCTGAAAATTGGTCGCTTCTTCGAAGATTGTATAATATCCCTTTCCAACACAAAATATCCATACACTCAGATCGTGAAAATGTGTTCAGATCAGGGACTTAGAATTTTCAAGATGAGGATATTTCTCTATATATAATGACATTTGAAAACAACAAAATATCGATCAACTTGGAGCACTCAAACCACCTTGAAAGAGACCTGCATCTAGTCGTGCCTCAGGTAAGCAAAGTGCGTCGTCTTATTACAGGTGATAATCCATGAACAAAAATTCCAGTAACAAAAATCGTTCACATTCACTAGGTAATAATAGGCAATCGAGAGAACCCCCATCTGTAAAAATGATATTAATCATGTGTTCACACGTTGCTTCCACGACATACTTTTTCAACAGTCGCATATCTCAAGCAGCTGGAGAATGGAACAGTTATTCCTGCTATTCTATAAGAAAACATACCAGTTAAGTAGCTGGTATGAATTTCTCTGCAATTGGACTATTGAAACATCATTGTACACTAGATGGGTTATGGAAAACCAGCAAGGAAAAGGGGGGGGTGCTTTCTACATGACAATCTTAAAACATAGCTATTTTGCATTGGAAACTCTGCTGCAGGAGCATTTGCAAGATGCACGATTGTCAGACAGAGCATGACCGGATGTGGCGACGCGAATTGTAATGACGTGGTGAGGCTCCAAGTCGTTTTAATATAACGTTCTCACTCCCTGTATCAAGCTGGGCATAGATGTGTGAACAAAATTGCATGTTCTTGTAATAAATCCCATTGACTCTATATGAACGCGTGTGTGTTCTGATACAAACGAGAGTGGAAGCATTTGTTGTTATTAATTCTTTATCTGCATATCCTACCATACTGAATCAATACATCTATAAACTTTGGTGAATAGTACAGACGCTTACCTGGAAAAATAAATCCATTCGTACAGATTACAGATTCTAAGCGAAATATAATATGCTGTTGAAAGGGAGCGTACCAATCCACGGACTTTTATTTTCGTTTTCTTTCTATTCATAAATTCTGGATCTCACTTATGGCGACCGAGAGAACAAGCCTGACAAACTATATATGCGTTACAGTTTATTCAATCGTCAAATAATAACCTCACATTGACGTCGCCTTAAAATTCTTGCAATGTTTTTTCTTTATTAAAAGTTAAACGCGTGAGAGGACAAAATACATGCTAACTTTCCAGTAAAAATACAGGGACCGTGTCCTCTATGACGTCAGTGTTTTAGTTTTTAAAAAATATATATTTGAAAATATTTTATTGAAAATCAACATTCCTTTGAACAGTAGAAAAACACTTTTAACAACGTCTACATTTCACCTAAAAATAACAACACTAATTCCACTTTAAGTAGTTTATCTTCCAGATAACTATACATAAACACACTTACAATAAGGGTAAACTACTACAGGACTTTCAATATTCTATATACGTATTAGATCTAAAATAACCTATTAATAGTCTATATATATATATAGAGAGAGAGAAGAGAATCAATATGTCATATGTTGCTTTTATGGTATTGATTTCATGTGTAAAAAAAATCGTTCAAATACAGTCACATGTTGTGTTCCTTTTTTCTACTATAATACGTTGTCACGAACTGTTTCATCATATAAGTGGACGGCGTATTTAGACGAAATAATATGCGTATGGCTATTGATGCAAATAAAAAATCAAATATTTACTTATAGCTAGATGCAACGATGATTGAACTTTAGCCACGACGGAATACTGAGAGCTAAACATCACACACTGGGTCATATTTTGGTTATTCAGTAAATGTTGACATGTTGATAAAAAAGACGTTATAAGTTACTGTAAACATATTTTGATAGTAGATAGACACATACATCCGTCTGGCGATTGTCTCAGTTTATTCAATAACAGAGTCCCAGCGGAGTGGCCAACAAGTGAATACATATACATGGTGATAAAAATAAACTAAGTCGTTAGCTAGGAGTCGCAGTTTCGATAAACGACCAACTCAGAGATAACCATATCCACTTCCTCTAGTTTTTTATACGTGTTATTTGTAACTTAAGTTTTGTATTTGCTTGTTAACGTTTCCAATGTTCAGTACTATTTGATGGACGCTTTAATTAATACTTTTTAAATTTTGCTTAAATTCTCTTATTAGGTCTGTAGCTTTCCCTACTTCGATAGAATTAGAACTTAAATAGTTCTGAAAGCTGGAAAAGTGTTGATTTTAAAACAATACCGTTTTAATATAGAAAATTGAAACGTATGCAAATATGGAAGGTGTTAAAGAGGACATCGATATTTTTTTGCTTCAAAGTCAAGTTATTTCTTTGATCAGGGTATTAACAACCTGATTGTAAGATGGAAAAGCATCATCGATAAGAATGGAGACTATTTCATTTAATAAATGTTTTGTTTTGATATATAAGTTGTTCGGGTTTTTTCATACAAAAAGCGACATTAATTTCTTGGAGACCTAATGACCATTTAGTTTTGAGCACGTGGGTACGTTATAACGTGACGCTCAATCTCACTATTTGTTGGTGAAAGAGTAGCCCAAGAGTTGGCGGTGGATAGTGATTTCTAGCTGCCTTCCCTCTAGCCTTTCACAGCTAAATTAGAGTAGATAGCCCTTGTATAGCTTTGCCCGCAATTCAAAACAAAACCCTGTAGTCTATCGCTTAAATAGTAGAAACGACTAACGCAGATAGCCCTCTACTAATTTTACACGGAATTCAATAACAAAAACAATTCCTGAAAACAACGCATGGTTATTGACGATAAGATTCAATAGATATTTCCAGCATACGACTTGTAAAAATAACTTAGTCTTTTGTAAACACTACTGCCAGAGAAGTGTCTTAATAAGTTTTGTTCTTGTTTGTTATTATTCTGTTTTTGCGCAAAACCACAATAGCCTATCTGCGCTCTGTCCATCACAGGGTATTGAACCTGGATTTTAACGTCGTAATTCCGTAAACTGACATTTTACAAAGTTGAGTACTTGTCTATTTTGAACAAACATACTTACATACAAACAACAGCTAAACTTCATGTCAACGAATATGTATTATAATATGCTAAACTTTTCTACAATATACAGTTTTACAATTGTTAAGTCATTTAGCTTAAAAAACATGTTTTTCAAGATTATTAAACTTGTTACGATTTCAGTAATTTTTAACAGTAAGCTTTTAAAATATAACATAGTCATCCTGTTCTCTGGAGTGTGCTTAAAGAGTATAACTATTAATAACCAAATTATTACCCTACCTCACTTGGCTTTTTGTTTTCAAACAAGTAGTTGAGAAACGGAATGGTATCTTACATATCTTAGGAAAATAATCCCGCTAATTAACTTCAGACCATAAGTAGAATACATATTTGATAATATGACGCTTTACAAGTCTAAAAACAAACAAACTGGCACAACTTTCTACTAATTGGTTGATGTGCTGAAGTCGTTCAATGTTACCTGCCCGCTGTTATTACTTTCACATGGGTTTCATAAAAAACCTCAATTTATCTATATTTTATTGATCCTTAATGCAACTAATTATCTAAAATAATTCTACATTAATCATGTTTTACTATTCAAATACGTCTGTAATACTGATACTTTAGCGGGCATAAATATCCCATTCATCATTATATACTTTGTTGCAAAATGCTATAAACCATAAACAAACCTGAATACTTTATTTTTTATATAAAGTTTGTGTTATTATATGTCTTTGTAAATGTTATTGAGAAAGGCACGTGTTTAAAAAAACTAAACAAAATTGATATTAAATTGTTAATATTTCAGATAAATTACACTTCTTTTATAGCGAATTTGTAACAAAAGTATAAGTAATGAATTACAATATTTTATACTTTGTTCTAGTTTCGGTGCATATTCGAGGGAATTCTAAAAATTCAAAGGACGCTGTCTTTATCTAATCTACATGACTTTGATTAGTCAGCTAATCAAGTCATAACATGAACGGGCAGGAAAGGATCAATAGCATGATCTTTCAATAACTTCTGCTGTACAGTTAAGTTACCTTTCTTGTTTAAATTAATATATCTATCTTTCAGGTTGAATAAATCATGAAGAATATGTGCATATTCAAATGTTGTGTTATCAACATACCTCCCGAAAGATGGCGCAAGTGCTTCAGCGTAGAACATTGTCTAAACGAAGTCCAACCTATTCTTGACATTTGTGACAGTAGAGGTGACAAGCAAACTGAATAGATTCGTGTTTGAGTCTTTGAGGTACATTTGAATAATGATTATATACACATTTTGTTACTAAGCAGAATGTAAGAGTAGTGAGAACTAATTTTTTGATTTGAGATCAGAAGGTCCTCGGAATATCACTTTTCAAAGTGCGATACAGGACACGAAGGAAAATTCTCAACATATATATATGGACATCCACTAATTTACATAACATTTACTCCAAAGAAGCAAAAGCTTCAAAGCAGCCAGAAAAAAAATGTCACATTGACAAATGATTTCGAACCTGGCACTTACGTCTAAAGTTTCTAGACTTACTCTTCTGAAATGTGCTTTAGCAGGAGACCCAGTGTTGGCATGTGCACACAGGATTATGAATTCTTGCTAGATACAAACGCCAGTGATAGTGTAATCAGAGCAGTGTTTCCATAGTTGCAGGATGCAGTGGATCATGTAATAGCATATGCTAGTCATATGCTTACAGTTCTTGAATGTAGCTACTGTATAACAAAGAAAGAACTATTTGCAGTTGTTGTTTTTCATAAAACACTTTTTACACTACTTATGCAGTAGCAAGTTCACTGTTAGAGTGGATCATGTAATAGCATCTGCTAGTCATATGCTTACAGTTTTTGAATGTAGCTACTGTATAACAAAGAAAGAACTATTTGCAGTTGTTGTTTTTCATAAAACACTTTTTAAACTACTTATGCAGTAGCAAGTTCACTGTTAGAGTGGATCATGCATCGTAGAAATGGTGATGAAATTAAAAACCCTGAAGGAACGATAGCATGGTTGATATTAACATTGCAGAAATATTATGTTATCATACATTATTACGCAGTTCTACAACACATAAATGCAAATGGACTGTCTTGCTCGATGGTGAGACCCTGCCTACAATGCGAGAGTTAAGATAGTTTGTAACATAATGAGGACAGACCATACTGTAGAGGGTTCCACGAGCCAATGCATACCATGTTTGGAGAGCTTGGGGAGTTCTGGGAATAGCAACTGAATGATCCAGCTGTAGCATGGGTGCTCCTTTTGTTGCAACAAGGTAAAGTGCTCGAGCTCAGATTGAGGAATGTAGCTCAGATGCACATAACCTATAGAACTTGTATGATAAGTTAAGAAGTGTTTTTCAGCCTGTGTTACAGCTAATGATCCCGAGAGCTTTGAGTCATGAAATTCTCCAGACTTTGCATAGTATAAAGAATGGAGGACATCAAAGTGTTACATCACTTGTGTTAGCATTTATTAGCAGTTCTTCTGACTGAATTTGAGTCTAGATGTTCAGCAATGGTGTGAATACTGTATTTTGCGTGATATCCAAGGAAAACGTTGGCCAAAACAGGGTAAACTTTAAGAAGAATTGTTGGTTCTCCTCTACAAAGAATAGCCCCGGATATTGATGGTCTACTCACAGAGGCAGAAAGATGCCTTCCCTATATACTCATGTCATCAACTACTTTATGAAATGCGCCAAGACCTATCTGTTGGTCAATATGTCCGTACAGCCTGAGACTGATGTATTGGTGGATCACTTGATAGCCCAATTCAAAGCACTTGAAGAGATCCATTCAGATGAGGGAGCCAACCTTGAAATCCAGTTATTCTCAGAGCCGTGTAAAGTGTTGGGTGTGATGAAGATGGAACTTTACCATATCACCCCAGTCTAATTGGTTAGTGAAAAGGTTGATACAGATGGTGAAGTTATGCTTGCTAAGTTTTTGACCCCAACTGAACTGATTGTAATGAATATTTACCTTATAGCTTGAGAGCATTTCACACAACTGAACAGAAATTGGCAGGTTGTTCACCAAATATGTTAATATTTGATACAGCAGCTTTGTTTCCTGTAAAGATATCCATCTAGAATGAATGTCTCACAGCGTTCACATGAATATGTAGAGTGATTATGCTTTGTGTTAGTCAATGTACATACGTTTGAACATATGATTAAAATCTAGTAAAGGCATCCATACGAGAGAAAGAGGTGCTATGATAATACAGTGAAGAAACGGTTGTAACAAAGTGGGAACTGGGTGTGGCTTTGGTACGTTAAATCAGCCCTGAAGCATTTTAGCTCCAGGTTAACCATATCTCATTTTGTTATTTAATGAATCAGTCTATTAACGTACGAGTTACAGCAGCTGAAAGGAATACATAAGTTATGTAGTTTATGCCGATCAACAGCATCCATATGTGACCAATGAACGTCTAGTGAGCTGGTTTGATCAAGAGTCAGAAGAGGAGGTAATCAGGTTGGATGAGGATAAAAGCATTATCCTATATCACTGCATTCCAAAAGGTGATGAGGAAAAAGCTGAGAGTACTTATATGGCTATTCAGGATGAGTCAAATGGGGAAGCATTGGATCTAGATGCACAATTCAGATCTAAAAAGTCCATTGAACTGCTGCCACTTACCTCCTAATTGGTTTCACTGGGATTAAACTCAAAAATAAGCTAGGAGATTATTAGGCTGAGCATTTGATGATTGAAAGGAATTCGCTATCTTTGGTTTCCAAGCTATCAAGTGATGGAATATCACTTGATAGCTTGACAATGTAGCACAAACACTGTATGGTGAACATCACTTGACAATGTAGCACAAACTTTGTATGGGGAACATCACTTGATAACTTGACAATGTAGCATAAACATTGTATTGTGAACATCACTTGATAACTTGCCATTGTAGCGCAAACACTGTATAGTGAAACCATACAATGTTTGTGATACATTGTCAAGTTATCAAGTGATGTTCACCATACAATGTTTGTGATACATTGTCAAGTTATCAAGTGATGTTCACCATACAATGTTTGTGATACATTGTGCGATTTGCACCAGATTACCACAAAACTGGTGCTGGAAGATATACTGCCTAACACATCATTAGTTTGTACAACTAGAAATGCTAGCTAGGAGTTCGAAAAATCAGTTGAAAAGCTGTTGCCACCCGTATTGTCCGAGCTATTGGGTAGTATTGTAAGACATAGTGTAAGGGTTAAATTGAACGTCTACCACTTGATAATCTGACGTTAGGAAGGGTTGCGAGCTCATGATTAATGGGACTAAAATGGTTTCATGACCTTTACTTTCCGATCTACCAAACAAAGTTTCACTTTGATAAATATTCATAAGATATCTATTTGATAAAAGAAATTTTGCAATGGCTGGTGCTAGTAGTTACAATAAAAAGTACATCTACAGTTGGCACAGCTGAAGCTAACACATATTTCTTCCAAAACACACTCTAAAAGTCTTTGCGACCTTTGCTTTCCGAGCCAACAAGTGATTTTTCTGAGGCTAAAACTCCGAGACATTTCGCAAGAATTACTTATCTGATCTCGTAGTAAGAGTTCCATATAGAATACCAAATAATATTTTGCTCGGTCTTCGTTGCTGGTACACCTAAAAGATGTATAGCTTTTCCATATGCAATAAGAGAGTTGTGTTTTGCTTAAGTGTATATCTATACAGACTATAGCAACGGCACAAATAATTAATCTGCTTGCGAGAAAGTTTAGTTAGAAAGTCTTAGTTCAGCTCAGCTCGGTCAGTGACTATAATTGAATTTAGTTTTGACGCAGTAGGTTTGTGCTCTCCCCTAAACTAAGTTTCTCCATTAAACTTTACTAATATTATCAGCTTTTGAGTCAATATTTCGATGTATACAAGTTTGTGGTGTGAAATATAACTCTAGGTAGAATAAATAAATAAATATATATTGAAATTTTGTAAAGACAGTGTTATGTTATGTTATGCTAGTTGTGAGACATGTTTTTGATGTTGCACATTCATGTTCTTTTGCTCGGTGATAAACTGATGTAAAGTATATATATATTATAATGACAAATCAAATGTTTAATTAATTCATAATCTCTGTGATAAATTTTCGATAGAAAATGGTAACACATAGTGTTAATTTGTCTTTTAAAGCTTTCAAACGAACATAAAACCGATTACACAAAATAATCAATCAGTCAGGGCACTTAAACGAAATGTAACAAACAGGCCATCGTCGTCCTTTGACTTGTTTGTCTTGTAATATAGGCAGCAACAAAAGAAACGTACAATAATGACTTTTGATCAAATTTGAAGCTAATATACAGGATAACACTTTGTGTTAGATGCGTGAATGTTACATTTTATCAAAACTCTAAAACTAAAAAATTTAGAGCAAGCATTAAAGTACAAAATTATCTGTGAAAACGAAAATATCACTTTATCTTCTCAGACATAAAGGTATCACACCTACACTTAAAGCGCTCTTGAAGCAAGACTCGCCGGTTGTGAACAAGTCGCCATACTCTCCTGCCACCTACTGGCTGTTTGTGGAATTAAATGAAACAAAATGCCCTATGTGACAATATCCCCGACCTTCCCAATATGAGTTACGAAAACCATGGCTTGTTTGTGCTATCTTTGATATATATAACTCTTAATGTAATCTTCACATTTACAAACGTTGTAGATAGAGTTATCTGAAAGTTATTTTGTTTCGAAACAGTCTGTTTTATGATGATAACAGGAGCCTGGCATTGCTTAGCAGTTAGCGTGCCCGGACTGTGAATCCAAGGATTCATTGTTCTCGACACAGTGCTACAAAGACGTGCTCTGTTCATTGAGGACATGGGTGTTACTGTCTCACTATTCAATTTAATTTTATTCGATTTCCAAATAATGCCCTAAAATAATCTTAGATTTACAACATTCAAAATTTGCGAATCACGTGTAATCATAAATCTTTATGGAATGATAAGAATTTGTAATTATAAGATTATGTACACTACATAGTTTATAGAATAGTTTTAGACTAGACTTCAACCTCCTCCCTCTGACCATTATTTCAAATTTAGGGACTTCTGTATAAGACGTGCAGTGAATAGTCTCTGACCTAGCAGTTTAACCCGTGTATCACGTTGAAGTTGAAAATTCCAATTTCTCAGAATTTCATCACCGTGATACACATTGCAGCTAACGCTCAGGAGCAACTGAAAGCTGGAGATAAAAGTCAAAACAATTAAGTAACTCTTTTGGAAGGAGCTGAAACAAAGACGCTGATAAATATTGTACCTGTTTCTCAGTTCAATATACAGTATCCTCTAGACGTCCCCAATTTTGATCTGTTGGACTAGAGAGAAGAACCTAGTTAACAGCACTCACTGCCAACTTTCAGGTTACTCTAAGCAAAGAGTGGGACTTGATCGTCACTTTTATAATGCACATATGGCCCCCAAGTGTGCAGCGTGATTTTTCAACAATGGAACTCGAACCTTGGACGCTCTGATCCACAGTTCAACATCTGAATCACTAAGCTACATCCCATCCTTAATGAAAATTCGCCATAGTTAATGCATGCAATAAGTAATTATTTTTTTTAATAATTTCTAAAAATATTTTATAGGTATTGTTACATTTATTAAATGAGGAGGGTGAGTATAAAAATTTGCATTAAATCTATGGCAATTATCACTTATATAATTATTACAAATAGGCACTATTAATCATCTGTGTTCCTCACACGGGAAAATAGACATGATACAGGATAAAACAGATAAGACAACAGCAAGCAAGGGCAGAGAGTAAACTGGTTAATAGGAAATCCACAGTACATTATTTTAACTACATTGATAAGATATCAAATATTACATATATATTGAACATGATCAATTGTTCCTATTCAAACAATAGTCTTTCTTAAAAAAGGATCACTGATATGTTTACGTAGAAAACAATTTCAACGAATGATTGCAATAATATATTTATTACAATCAAAATAATTGTTCGAGTAAAGATAACACATCGATTATATTTCAATAGTTTATCTTCCTGTAGCAGTTCACTTGTACTGTATCAAGGCCTTTCACATGCTACTTTGGTATTCAACCAAATGAAAAAGTCCCTCGCAGACTTATTATTTGTTAGTAAATAAATAAGTCTGAACATGCTGGAACTTACCATTTATCCAATGTGTTGCATAAAAGTACTGTTTTGGTTGAAGGTTTAAATTATCTTTACAAAACATATACATACATAATATACAATATTCTCAGATAAACTGATTTCTGCTCAAGTATCAGATAGGTAGACCCGCTAATAACAGTAGGATCGACCAGAACTTTTGTGGAGTAGTATGTATTTGAAAATTTGACTGAGTTTTTTTAGTGTGTGTGAAATAACGAGACTACAGATTTTGAGTGAAATAAACACGATATTTATTATTAAACACAAAGAAAGTTCAGCATACAAGACCACAATTCATTGCTTACTAGGCGGTGTTTAGTCTCACAGGTTTCACTCTCTCGAAATTGAACTCACAGATCTCCTAGTAGAATTGAACCAATAATGTGTCCTTGAATTTAACATATAAAATACGTTTCTTTATTCAATCTATGGTCTCACCTCGTGACCCTTGTCCTCTTTCCCCATTTGTCGGCTGTGACATACAATACACACATTACCAATTCGACCACCAAATAATGTTAGAGTTGATGATTGTTTCAACAAACATTTGCTAGAATACTGCAATATTTCCTTGGGCCGAATAGATATTATCTACTACAGAAGACAAAGAAATAATGGAACTAGAATAAGGAAAATTTCAATGTTTTTTGGATCATGTGGCATGCTACAACTGCATAGAAACTAAATAAATGATTTATCTTTAATTTCAGAATAAATAAAAGCAGGGAGAAAATACATGATACGTCTTCATATCACGCACGCATATACACACATAAAAAGATCTATATGTATATACACACATATATTTATAGTTTTTAATTCATAACCTGTACAAGTCCAGTAATACTCTATGGGCACAATAGTTACAAAGAAATAAAGTGCATCTGCCTTATACTATTATTTCTGAAGATAGTTTTAGCAGTGTATTCATATCTCTGAATAAGGGATAAATCTCTGGTGTGCTGACTCTATATTAGCTCTTTCTCATATATGAAAAACAAACATCACCACTTTTCACTTGTTGAATTTCAGTACTGCCCATCTATCATCATCTGTCATTAAGAGATACAATTTTAACAGTCCTATTTAGTCCTATTCTCACTTTCGAGCAGTTATATCGAAAGAATAAAAAATACAGTTATATATACTATATCACCAAAAGTATTCAGACAGCCTAACCCAGTCTGAAATCAGCTGTCACAAACTGCATTTGCGTATTTTTTTCCACACTAATAAGTAATATGTCCCTTATAATAGTATGTAGCAGGCATAAAAATTTAGTTTCAATCAAGGTATTACGTCGTCAATAAATTAATGTCGCTTTTTTTTAGATGAAAAAACCCGAACAAGTCATATATAAAAACAAAACATTTATTTGAAGCAAAAACATGTCGATGTCCTCTTTAACACCTTCCACATTTGTATACGTTTTCCCATTAATATGGTGTTGCAGTGAACGAAAAAGATTGCAATCTGATGGTTTCATATCACAAGTTCCAGATTACTGATGAGGAGTAGAATTCTCTGAAACAAGTATATCAAACAAACAAGTTGATCAAAGTGTAGATTGAATTGGACCTCCCTTGAACTTAGACTTTGAGATTGAACAATCTTCGGAATTCTAAGTTTATTTATTATATCTGCTATTGTGCGACAATATAATGTGAAGAACTGAATAGTGGACAATGACACTTTTTCTTCACTTCATCTATCCAGTGTAAAGTTTTTCTCATAGTGACTACAAAGCACGTTCGCAACAACTATACGGTCAATGAATCTTGTTAAAATAGCAGTAGTGCGAAAGTGGCCTCAGTCTGCGACCAAACGAAAAGTCCACAATTTATTTGGTTGCTCATCGTACAGTTTGGGGCTGACTTCAAAATCATCTTCCCTTTATGGAAATGTACTTCAGATTAAGTGAGGATGCGAGGAAGCATTACAGACCCTGAAATGTGCTTTAGTAGAAGTTCCAGTGTTGGTATATCAACAATTGGAATTCCTGCTAGACACCGATTTCAACAATAGTGGAATCAGAGCAGTGAATTACAAAATACCCGTTTTTTTTGTTTTTCTCATAAGAATATACAAAAGACAATTATAAATTACAATGATAATATATCTGAGTTCTTTATCCTTGATTTGTAAAAACCTCATTATGATGTTGGACACATTATTATGGTCAATCTGTATTCTGCCCGCCAACGTGGATCGAACTCCTGATTTTAGTATTGTAAGTTAAGAAACCTGACCACTGACCTACCGGAGAAACTGCTTTCCTAGTAACATGTACACGAATCTAAGAATTTTGATATAATTTTTAACGCTACGGCCCACTTTTTCTTAGATATCACTACTGGATTAGCCTCATGTTCATATCTTTAGATACATTTTAACGTTAAGATATACAAGTATGTAAGCCATCCCAGTGGCACAGCGGTATGTCTGTGGATTTACAACGCTACAATCCGGGTTTCGATACCCGTGGTGGGCAGAGCACAGGTAGCTCATTGTGTAGCGTTGTGCTTAATCACAAACAAATATGTTAGAACATTTCACCGCTATGAGGTGTTTTGTAAATTTACGCTTTAAAAATATAAGCAACATCGTTCTTTATATGTGAATGGGAATAACATATTCCACATAGAGTTAGCTCAAAGCATGCCATCTTTCTTCAAATAATTAAAGGGGGAAATTAGGGATAATTCCAATAAAGTAAACCCTGCTGGTGAGAATTTAGTTCTATTTGATTTATTGATTAATCACTGAAAATTATTTAATTATTTTATTTCTCCCATTTTAACTCACCAATGAAACTAGGAAGCAGCCGTACGTAGGTGTACTTAAATATATAGGTTGCTGATAACAGTGTTTGCTCACAATTATGTAAGGAAAAAAAAACCTTGCTTCCTATGCGAAGAAGTAGATAATATGGTAAGTATAACTACTAGACAGATGTTCAATAGCACTACCTGGTGACAGAAAATTTATTAAATTGAAAGCAAACACTATAGATAAAAACAGCTAGTTATCAACGGTTTTAAAAACGGCTCTTATGTTAAATTATATATGTAGTAAAGATGAAGATTATTGAAAGCTCTAGAGTATAGGTAGAGAAGAAACTTATATAATACACAAAATTCGCATCCAATGCGATAGTCAAATTACTTTATTTTGGACGCAGGCTGACGCTGTGATCAAATTGTAGCTTTCGGAGATCATGAGTCAGGTTTGAATTCATAAGGTACCAAAAATATTCCCCACAGTTTAAGTTGTAGGTGTACTATAAGAGTCAAGGTTAATCTCTTAACATGGTGGCTGCCTTCCTTCTGGTCAATAGTTCAAAATAGGGACGGAAGAAGATAATCTTAATAGTTTTGCCATAAATACCAAATGGACGAATTGTTTTTGTTTTTTGAATTTTGTGCAAGGCTACACGAGGGCTATCTGCGCTAGTCGTCCCTAATTTAGCAGTGTAACACTAGAGGGAAGGCAGCTAGTCATCACCACCCACGGCCAACTCTTGGGCTACTCTTTTACCAACGAATAGTGGGATTGACTGTCACATTATAACGCCCCCTATATATTTTATATTTTTATTACACCTATCTGTAAAAGTTCCAGGAATTGTTAACGTGATTTTCAATTTTCATTTATTTCAACCCTTATTTCTATTTCTTTTGCTATTATGTTTAGAATTATTTTTTCTATATTGTTTCTTTCTTAATCATTATTTTTTCTTCCTTATTTCTATAATCCATACTTTCAATTTTTCTATTTTCTATTGCCTCTTGGCAACAAGGGAGTTTATTATATTCCCGCCATCCAATAGTTTAACGAGAAGCATGAGGGCTATTAACGCTAAAAATCGGGGTTCTATACTGTCTATAAGCACAGCGTATAAAGTCCATTGTGTGTAGCTTTTAGTACTCGTGCACTCTCTCAACTTTCTATTGGTTCTCCTGAAACCAAATAGTGACATTTCTACATCTAGGCACCTTGCCAACAGTAGTTTCTTTGTATTGTTATGGGTTGTTTATAAACTGGTATAAAATAATAGTTCTAACACAACTATAGTTTGTATAGTTATATTTGAAGAGTTATTGAGACATTTTAAAAACAAATTGTAAAGGTATTTACAGCAACGAGCTTCGTAGACACTTTAAATATTGTCTCTAAAAATCTCCAAAGTAAATATACATTTTAAAATGTTATCGAAAATCGCTCATTTATCGATACGTTTTATTGAGTTTTATAAGCTTCATGATATTTACTTAAAAAGTAGTATATTATCATAACGCAACACTTGCAATCCAGACGTTATAACTACTCGAGAGCTAACTGCACTAGCCAGCCATAATTTAGAAGTGATAGCCTAGAGGGAAGGTGGGATTGATCATCACATTATAACATAGACGTGTTTATTGATGGGCTCGAATCCGCGAGTAGGTCATCTTAATCACTACACAAAGACAACCCTTTTGTTGCTATTGGACAGTCTTTTTTATTCGCACATTTTTAAAGGAGGGGTTTACTGTTCATTGGTTTTAAGTTTGTTTTAAATGTAAAGCTAAACATTAAGCTATTTGTAATGCACTAATCGTTATAAGAATTTAAACTTATTGCTGAATCACCTGCAACCTTTATTACTAATGATTAGTATTAAGGACATGTGGAATGTGATTAATTTACCCAGCTCTGCCCTTGGTGAAAGCTCGACAGATTTGGCGAATGTCTACAAGTAAAAGTGAACTCTCAGTCCATAATGGGCTTTCTTTTTGAAGCTCTTGTAATGCACTTTAAACGTCTTGCCTTAAATGTTTTGCAGGTTATTTTAAGGAGACTTGCCCAAATGCCGAAAACACGAACAAATTAGCTAAAAAAGGAGCAAAATATCTGCGAGTATTTTCAATAACATAAACTCTCCAAAAAATTGTTGTAAGACAGTGGAAGTGGATCGAAAGTTAGGAAATGTAGCAGTCGACGCGATAAACTTGGCAGAAATGGCAATGCAGTTGCGTCACTTCTTGCTTAAAGCAACCAATTTCACAGTAGAGATGTGGTTAAGATTTCTACTGTCTGAATTTAGTATATTTAATGCATTAATTTTAATAATAATCTTGAATTCTTGCTTCTACTGAAAACTATATTCTACATCAAGAAGTAAGAAATATCCTAGATAATGTTTTAATTATGAAACACTTTCTAATTCAAGCTTAAGCGCTTATTCTAACCCTAGTATAAACCGAAAGTTAAATGGTGTGAATCAGAAAAGAGCGGGAAATTTAAATAGAAGCAATATCTTCATTTTCCGCATTGTAGCTGGATATGTTAACATATTATTATATGTTTTGGTTATTATGGGAAGCAAGCCAAAACGCAGAAAATTTTCTTTTATAATCTTTGACTTGTAGAATTTTGTCGTGGTGTGAGTTTTGGTTAAACTCAACCACTTGCAGTAACTACTGTAGTAACGATATAGGGGAAATACAGATTTGTCAATATAAGAATTATAAGTTGTTTGGGTTATGAAGAATTTTCTCTTGGCTATTTGGATCATATTGCAATTAATAAAGGTTTTCTTTAATGATATGTTCAAGGTATGCAGATCCAGTTGTAATGACATTATGGGTAACTGTTATGCTTATGACCTGTGGTTGTTTCATGTGATCAAATTACTAAGTAAAAGATGTTTATTAGGTAATGACCGGTTCTACTGGATTTTCACAGATAGGTATTTGAATATACTCTCAGGTTTTAAGTATTGTTTAGTTTCTTAATAAAAAGTTTTACATACCTTCCATCATTAGTTATAATCAATCTATTTCTGCGTTCACATTTTGAGAACACATTTTCCAAAGCAGTTGTAGGGACGGATAAGACAGCATCATGGATACGAAGTCTTAGTTCCTCTGGAATAAATAATGTAAGTAAAAATAATAATAATTAAATTAAATTAAACTTACAAGCCTTCAGAAGCTATTTTGTCTTGAATGTTGTTGTTATTTCAAATTTAAAAAATTCAACTTTTTTTTTTGGTACATTCATTTTGGGACACCCTGTATATGATCTTAGTCACTGCACGTGTATCTAAAAATAAGAATGAAGGAAGGTTTGTCAGTAGCCGGTCGTTACGTTGAAATAATATTTTAATTTAGAAAACAATTTGTGGAAGATTTTGTTCAATTTGGAGACGTGGTTTTAATTGGGTACCTGATAATAACCCCCCCCCCCCAGTGGAACAGCGGTATGTCTGCGGACTTACAACGCAAGAAATCGGGTTTCGATACTCGTGATGGGCAGAACACAGATAGCCCTTTGTGTAGCTTTGTGCTTAACTACAAACAAACAAACTGATAATGAGAAAACATTTTGAGACAGTACGTGCACGTTTAGTTACAAGATTGCTAAGCAACTTAAGTGTGATTTAATTACAAAGTTTGTTCGGAGTTATTTTATTGGAATTTTCATTTTCATCCTAAGCCGAGACCTTTAGGATTCAAATGTAGCCGTCGCTAGTATCGAATTACTGTCCAATGGGAGGGAAGCCAGTCCTCAGCACCCACTTCCGTAAGAGTTTTGTCTGAATCTGTGGATTATATATCGGGAATTAATGTCACTTTTATAACGAGCACAAACGGCGTGCTCAGTGCATCATGGTTCGAAGCTGGAAATTTTCGATCCCCAATCCGACATGCTGACCACTAGGCTCCACTCGAACTAGCTTTTTTTTTTTTACAATCTGGAGTATAAAGGTAACCTTTTCGTACAACAAAAACATTTTGTTTAGTAGAGGCGTGAACAGATTGTATTTGACAATAACTAAAATAACTATAATAGTTGCATAGATTCCGATAAAAGTGTACTGTTTATATACAAAAGTAATATTTATATATATGTACGTGCACTGTTTGTTTTTTAGCTATCTTGGAAAAGTCGCGATTCATTTTCATAAAGTTTGTCTGATGGAAAGTTCAGAACATGGTCAACGAAGCAAAACAAAACAAAACAAACGCGTAATCTATGCAGCTCTTGTTTGAAATGAGAAGAAACAGTTATTTAAGCACGTTTATTCGAAGTTACAGTGAAAACTATTATCTGAGGTTGATATATATATATATATATATAAACGCCTGTACTTCTTTGTAAATTTTAGAAATGAAATATAAATATATTTCCTTGCTTGAGCTCAAGAAACTATAGATTAAATAATGCAGATGAGATTTGGTACAATGACTGTGTATAAAACATAATTAAAACAGACTCAAAACATATCGAAAAACAACAAAATAATGCTTTATTTCGCAAACTTAGCACCTAATCGTAAATCATTAATTATCAATTAATTCTTTATTTGTTAATTCTTTAGATAAATATCGTGTTATTTCGTCGTGACATTCAACTAATACTTCACTAAGGAAGAAATTGATTATGGATACTTTTAATAATAAATTACCTTCGACGCATCACTCCTCAAACGCTACCAAAACCATAATCGCATATAGGGTTTTGGAAGCTCCGTTATACTATCAGCAAGCCCCTTTAGTAGCACAAATTAACCAATTAATAAACAATGTAAAATAACCCCATAATTTTTATAAAGAAAAAGGCTAGACCTACGAAGATAGAAAAACCGTTGAACTGTGAAAAACAAATTGAACTGTGCCCTTCTGAAATCTATACAAATCATAGAAATTGAAATTTATTTGTGCATAAGTTCAACGAAACATGTAAAAACAACGTTTATTTCACGAACAATAAAATTTTAATTACATCTCTACATGTTTCGATAATATTTAATTGTCATCGTCAGAAGTCACTTAAACTCTAATGATGACAGTAAAGTGTCAAAACATATAGAATTATAATTAAAGCTTGATTGTGCACGAAAAAAAAAACGTTGTATTTTATGTGTATTATTAGATAAATCGTATCTCATTAAATAAATAACTCAACAGTTTTATCAAAATAGCGTAGTTTTTAGCTACTATCTCTGGTACTGCCATTAACACAACAACTTCTACCAAAATAGTTGTAAAACCTTCGATAAAATTTACAATTTATCTTAATTATGAGGGTTAAAGTCAACCACTTATGATCATCCTGTTTTAGGGCAACAGTTGAGTATCTTCGATGCTGGGGGTGTCTTTCCGAATTACTAAACACTGAAGTAGGATTATCACACGCAAACCTTCATGAATAAAGTATATCACATTTGGCCAACGTAGTTATTTGTTTGTTTGTAGTTAAGCACGAAGGTACACAATAGGCTATCTGTGCTCTGCCTACCACAGGTATCAAAACCCAGTTTCTAGCTTTGTAAGTCTGCAGACATACCGGTGTGCAAATGGGGCCGAGTTATTTCTATTTCAGGAGTTTATTGATATATATTAAAGCTATCTAGTACTTTAAATAACTATAATACTTATTGATTTAAATAAATGTAATATTTCAAGTTATAAAAAACCTATATGAACTTGCGTTCAATTCATATAATAATTTAAATACATATATATTAATTTACACAGGGTTACACTCAAGAATAATGGGAAAGTTGTTCGTTTGGATAACTTCAAGTAGAAATTTTGGATACCTTGAAGTAGTATCTTAAACTAAAACCTGCCTTTAACAGCAATATAAAATGAAGTTAAAGTTCAAGATACTATACATTTGTTAAGTAACTATGGTCTAGTGACATTTAAAAACTAGATAAAATTTTATCGTTAAAAGACGTAGAAAGAATTGGCTAAGTGTCAGGAAGAGATATGTTAAGTGGATTACCAGAATGGGTTAGCAATGTATCTGGTACGTTCCAGGATATACTTGAATATACGCTTATTCATAAATTATTTATCGAGAAGTCGAACATAAACACCATCACAATCTGTCAATTTTCTTAGAGTTCAAGTATGCCTATTGTCTGATGTACATGATAACACTAAGCAACTTATTGAAAGTGAATCCAAGTAGATTAAATACAATTTTACCTAACCTTTGGCTCTCTTAAGCAGCCAAGTATAATGCTCATAATGTGTTCTTTGACCAGTCATTAAAAAAAAACTTTGACTTTACAGAATTATCAATTACCTTTACCCATTTTTTTTTCGTATACTCTAATCGCACATCTTAATGTTAGGGAATTGTAGTTTGTTTAATATCTGAAATTGCTTATGTTTATGCATCCATTTTTATCTTAACTTCGAATTTACTTGAGCTTGTCTACAATAGTTTCTCGAAAATAAGCTTGTACACTATACATTAATTATAGTTACAAATGTATTTTTAAGCCTTTTTCAGTAGTAAAGCAATAGAGATGTTGAGTGAAATAAATATAACTAATAGTGTTTCTAGTAAAAACTGAGTTCAAAGTATATCGATTGGTATATCAGGAAAAAACGAAATTCTGGATAATCATTGAAAAAAACAAAACATGTGTGTAGACTTTTCGAGCCGTCATTGTTGCCCGATTGATAAACATGCTGAAGATGTCTTGCTCTCAGCACAGTTTCTACTTGCATATAGAGTATTTGTTTGCTTGTTTCATAATTTCACCAAAAGATATATTATGGCTATATTCGCACATATTTCGCTATATTGGGAACTGAAAAACTGGGATTGGGAAGAAAGATAGTCAATGTAACCCAATGCCAATTCTTTCGCTACTCTTTTTGAATGGTGGAATTTTTCGGTTACATTTTTTAGCACACCGACGGCCCCGCAATGGGCTGTGAGCCATGAATCCTGTGATGAACAGCCCGAGCATGCTAACCACTTGGCCCCACCCAGCTGTATACAGAGTGTAGGATCGTTTGTTTGTTTTGAATTTCGCGCAAAGCCACACAAAAGCTATCTGCACTAGCCGTCCCTAATTTAATAGTGAAAGACAAGAGGGAAGGCAACTAGTCATCACCTCCCACCGTCAACTCTTGGGCTATTTTTTTACCAACAAACAGTGGGATTGGCTGTAACATTATAATGCTCCCACAGCTGAAAGGACGAGCATGTTTGGTGGAACGGGGGATTTGAACCTGCGACCCTCAGTTTGCGTGTCGAGCGCCATAACCACCAACAGCACACGAACAGAAAAATACTTAGTTGTTTTGTGATGCTTAATAAACGTTATAGAGTACTGAACTTTCACTTATTTCAAAACAACTAAAAATGTTCAACCCGCGGGGTAAAAGTTGACTGAAAGTCCTTATTAATTTTCCTCTTCGGATATTCTTCTAACTCGTTTTGTTTAATAAAGTAGGTCCTAGACATATCAATGAAATTTGAAAGCAAGAGAGAGAGACGAATTTTATTATTCATTGAAATGGGAAGTGTATTAAAAATCACAATTGATGTTTATAAGTAAACTCAGTAGAAAAAGCTAAAATGATGTATATTTAGAGGCGGCTACATAGCCGGTAGAGGTTCATATTTTGATCCTCACTTTAACTACAATACCCTAAAAATATTAAAATAATAAACAGGTAGTAAAAATGATTGGGGAAAAATTAAAAATAATAACTTTAATATAATATATTGCATTTGTTGCTCATTTAAGGCAGTCAGTTAGTTGTTTTTAAAACAAAACTACGTCAAGATATCTGCTGTGTCCACCGCGGGTGAATCGAACCCCGGATTTTAGCCTTGTAAGCTTACCGCAGTTCCACCAGAACACTCTGCATTAAGAATTCTCTTCAACATTGTAATGTATAGACAAGAGAACTAATTTATACGATCTTTTAATGTTCACGATTATAAACTGTAGATACACAGCAAACAACATAGAAATAGATATATTTATGAAATAGTTTCCTCGTGTATGTTCGTCTCCCGATGGATCAGCGGTAAATTTAGGGGGGCTTACAACGCTTAAATCCGGGGTTCGATTCCTCGCGGCGGACAGCACTATCTTTGTTTACAACTTTGTGCTAAGACAGACAAATAAAACTGTTTGTGCATGACTATACATGCTGATTAATATAGCAGTGGTAGGACTCACAACAGATCAGCCTTTCGGTAGCTCAGCGATAAGTTTCAGGGCTTCTGACGCTAAAATTCATCGGGATTCGATACTCATGGTGACCACAGCACATAAAACCATTGTATAATATTGTAATATTATTTTTACGGGTAGGCTGGTTATAATATTGTAATATTATTTCTACAGGCAGGGTGTTTATAATGTTGTAATATTCCTTCTACAGGTAGGATGGTTATAATATTGTAATATTATTTCTACAGGTAGGGTGTTTATAATGTTGTGATGTGTTTTCTACAAACAGGGTGATTATAATGTAATATTCCAAGATTCGAAATAAGTTGAGCACACAGTAGTCTGATCACTGCAACAGCAGAGATGGGAGACCTATAGTATGTGGAAGGACAAGAGTAGTGACGTATTCAGGGTTAAATGACGACTGTGAACAACACGCGAATAAGATTATCGATGCTGAATAAAGTAAATATAATTAGACAATGTGGTTGTAATAAAATGAAAGTAAACTGCTCTATTACACAAATAAATAAAACTTGTATTGAACGAAATTGTATTTAAAAAGTAACTTTACACTTCTTAAAAAAATAAAAGAAAAAGACAGTACTTTCCGGGTACATTGTAGCTTTTTCAACGTTGAAATGAACCTGTAGAAGCATAGAACTGGTATATCTTGATCAAAAATATAATAAAATTATAGTAATTTACAGATATTAAACATACTATTGGTGTGAACGTGCTTTGTAGTCACTATGATAAAAGCCTATACACTGGATATGTGAAATGTAGAAAAAGTGTCATTGGCCATTATTCAGTTCTTCACATTATGTAGCCACACAATAGCAGATATAATAAATAAATTTAGTATTCCGAAAAGTGTTGAATCTCGAAGCCTAATTCAAGGGAGATCCAGTTCAATCTACACTTTGACCAACGTGTGTTATTGAGTTATCCTAGTTTCGGAGAATTCCACTCCTCATCAGTAACCCTGAACACATGTTAACCAAAGTTAACCGAAACTAGTATAACCCAATAACATACTTTGATCCAAGTGTAGATTGAACTGGACCTCTGTTGAACGTCGAGACTAAACAATTTTCGGAATAGGAAGTTTATTTATCAATTTAGAGATAGTTTTCACCCCGTATGACAGTCACAAAATGATCTACAACCAGGAATTTGGTTGATTATAATGTAACTACCTGTTGAGATACTATAAATCATGATCGACTGAATGGTACCAAATGACCAGGATCAATTTTGCAATTTAGATTGAAGGATTCATCAGGTTCCTAACTGGAAAAAAAATTAGTTGTTTTTTTTGCATAAAGGAACACAATGGGATATATTTGCTCTTCTCCCTATTGGTATTAAAACATGATTTTTAGCATCATAAGTCCTCAAACTTTCTGCGAGACACCGGTTGCTCCTGACAGAAACTCTGGAAAACTAATTTTGTTTTATTACATGCAGAAAACAAGAAAATAGAGCATGTGATATCTTCATGCAACAGCCATTTGCAATTTTATTTGAATTAAAGACCAATATCTATTAAAACGTGATTCATCTAACTTCAATGAAAAAAACTACTTTATCTTTTCTTCGACTGGACATTGACGCCATGAACAGCACAACATGGTAATGCAACGTATGACTTCTTGTACTTGAGACTTGCAAATCTGAGAAACAACATTGAATGACACTCAAACAGCCAGCCAGACAGGCAAAAAGTGTCAATACACAAAACATCCTTTAAATGCATAAAATTATAACAAGAAAATCAGCTAAATAGAAATAGTTTTCAAACATTCTGTTCCATTAAAGTTTAAAATCACCAGAAGTAGGGCATCCCAGCCTGAAACGTTGTGAATATTAAAACATTTATTTCGCATTAGTCATTTTTCGTGATATCTTTTTCCTTATATTTTAATTATAAGAATACCATGGAAATATATAAATCAAAACAATACATTAAATATATCCTTGAAGTTTTAAATATAATAACATACTTTAGAAATTAATATTTTAGGTATAGCAGATTTTTTAAACAAACTTTATACAGTTCATCCAAGGTCATATGACAGTCTATTGGGTTCTTCTGAGGTTCTTCCTTCTCTTTTGTTCGTGACTATAATATCCTTACTGAATTACACATATCTAGGCCAGTAAATAGACAGAAGCCTGGATATTTGTCCTTCACCAATACACCAACATCTTGAACTTGAAGTTTTCCTGAAGTCTTGTTGGGGCTCCAACAGCAGTCGTTCCATTATTCATCTCTTTGATACTGTTATGAAGATAAGTTGTGTAATCAGAGAAGTCAGAGCTTGAGATGATATACAAGTAGCCACGTGTTTTGTTGCCATATCGTTCGACATTTTCAGTGTTTCGTTCTTCTTTGCTTCTGTTTGTCTTTCATAGAGTTTGTCAGACTTCCTATCGTCAATTAACCTCAATTAAGCCCACGATACTGCTAAGTGTGAACTCAACTCTCATTTCTGTGGCATCTCTTATCGCCAATTAACCTCAATTAAGCCCATGATACTGCTAAGTGTGAACTCAAATCTCATTTCTGTGGCATCCAACATAGCTCCTGCTGTAACACTGCTGATAGTGGTTTCCGCAACTTTAGAAATGAGCCACACATGTTAGTAGAGGAAGGACAAAATTTTTTTATCAATCATTGGCATGGCTCTGATTGCCCTGGAGAATTCGGGAGTCAAACTATTTATTGTTCCTTCAATTTCTTGTCTTTCTCTTCATCTTCCAATTCTAAGATGACCTCGAAAATGAGAACCAGGAAAGGGCGAAAATTGGCATTAATACGAGAGCTGGAAGAACAATAGAATTTCATTACTGGTCCCCACTGAAAGAAACGCAAGTTTGTAGATGTAAAAAAAGTAATAAATTCAATCGTTTTAGATTACAGTGGCAACTGGTGAAATTAAAACTAATCACACTTTGGCCAATTTTTCTTAACAGGCTCAGACTCAATGTAACCATCTTGTTCAACTTGTTTCTAACTGTTAATAGCCAGAGTTCTGATTTTCTTTTTGGTTTAATTGTTCAATTCTCAGAGTGTACGATTGCTAGCTTTAATCACTCGTTGTTTTGGCTAAATCCAGTGAATCTAAAGCGATAACATTGTGTTCTCTGCTTTTGTGTGCCGTGAGACTGATAAAATACGTAATTTGATGGTTTGAGTCATTAAAACCACAAGATAAAGTCTAATCCAGTTTCATCCGAAAATATTAGGAGATGCTAATTGATAACAGAATGATACCATGTCTTATCTTTCAAAATGGTTTTGGTCCGGTATGGCCAGGTGGTTAGGGAGCTCGGCTCGCAATCTGAGGGTCGCGGGTTCGAATCCCCGTCCCACCAAACACGCTTGCCCTTTCAGCTGTGGGGGCGTTATAATGTGACGGTCGTTGGTAAAAGAGTAGCCTAAGAGTTGGCGGTGGGTGGCAATGACTAGTTCCCTTCCTTCTTGTCTTACACTGATAATTTAGGAATGGCTAGCGTAGATAACCCTTGGGTAGCTTTGGGCGAAATTCAAAACAAACAAACAAAATGGTTTTATTTTATCATATATTTTCATCTGCCTTTTTGCACAAGTATCGAACTCCAGTTTTTATCGTTAGAGTTTTTTAAATACCTTTGTTATCGTAAGGAGTACTTTAAATGCTCTTCTTTAAGCATATATGCTGTAATATTTGGCACTTTTTTATGACTGGAACTCTTACCTTTTATATGGATTATCATCATGGTTGATACTTTAGATTTAATAGTAACATTATGTCCTGTATCTGCACATACATAAAAAAGGACAAGATTCCATTTGACTTACCAATTTATTCATATTATTTACTGTTTGTAACTTCGTTTACAGGAGAGTTAACACCCTAAGATCGCTGATATGGGTATCCGTGCATATCTCAGTGGCTTCGCCTTACTTTTTTTTTTATAAGTCGGTGAAAATACTAAATAAAGACAGAGAATTTGTAAGTACAATTGATCAGAGAGAAAACGAATTTGTAAATGAATTAATTTCTGTATATTGTGATAATTTCATGAAATTAATAAAAGCTATCATATCATAGATGTATTTATTTTATTCAACACATTACGCGCATGAATGCTTATAAAAGAAATTTTAGAGCAAAAATTAGCTATAGAAAGTATTTTCAGGACTTTAATTAATTTGCATTGATTTACAGAAACATTGAAATCTCTTTAACTGATTTTTATATTTAAGTCATGAGGCCTTAAGTTGTATTCTGGATAAAAAAAAAAAAATGAAAGAGTGAGGATAAAGATGCGAATTGTATACAAGTAAAACGTTGAACATGAGTAGCTGCGAACTAACTCTCAGAAGATTAACTTATACAGTGATATTTAATTGCGGGAACCAAATATATTTAATTTTTGTTTGTTGAATCACGCGCTAAGCCACTCGAAAGTTATCTGCGCTAGCCGTCCCTAATTTTGAAGTGATAGACTAGAGGAATGTTAACATCACCTACCGCCCACTTTTGGACTACTCGTTACCACCGAATAGTGGGTTTGGCAGTCACATTACAACGCCCCCCTTCGGCCGAAAGGGCAAGCACATTCGATAGCGGGATTCGAATCTGCGACCCGCAGATTGCGAGTAGTGTATCCTAACTACCAAACCATTCCAGATTCCATTAATTTAACACCCCTAGAAGATTTTCCGTTATTTGGTGGCCCCCCTCAGAGGCACAGCAACATGTCTGCAGACTTACACCACTAGAAACCGGGTTTCGATACCTGTGGAGGGCAGAACACAAATAGCCCATTGTGTAGCTTTGTGCTTAATTACAAACAAACCTTTATTTGGTCATTATAATATTGTACTGGGGCTAACCATAAAACCTAAGCTAAATATTGATACAATAAATCATTAAAAGTTTATGCTATATCATTTAAAATTTCTAGCTAATAATTTATATCAAGCTGCATCATTAAGCATTAGACTAACTGAATCTGTTGTCAGTTAGGTGGGCATAGAAGACTTCTTTTATAGTATATATATATATATGTGTGTGTGTATTTTTTGTGGTTCATATACTGTTATTTTAATATTGTTTTATTTTATCGTGAGTAATGTGATTCTATTTCCTCTACTCACGGTTCTTATTTTTAATGAACACAGTTCTTGTTCATTTATTTACATCCAAATATATAATTGTATTCTAATTAAGTAATCCCAAAATTCATAATGGCCTGCTTTTGTCTTCATTTGTACCTGTGCTATTTTGTGTGTTTTGTCTCTTCATTCAACCAGCGCAACACTGAATCACTACACTTGCTTGTTTTACCTACTAGATTATCGAACTTCTCGTTATTGCGATCATCTTAAATACATAAACTTCAGTAAGATTAATTTGCTACTTTGGTCGTACAGTGTTTCTGGTGTGTTTTTTTAATTAACTTTGGTTATTCTTCTATTCAGCATGGTTTGTGATATACAGTAAAAAGAAACATTACTTTGGCTTCTAAAAGCTTGGATTTCATAAAAACAAAAACGGCTGTTACCTTACAAGGAATATAATGTTATATTTATTAAATGTTATTCAGCATGGTTTGTGATATACAGTAAAAAGAAACATTACTTTGGCTTCTAAAAGCTTGGATTTCATAAAAACAAAAACGGCTGTTACCTTACAAGTAATATAATGTTATAGTTATTAAATGTTATTGATATATCATTCATCACGAAGAAAGAGATATTTTATTTTTCAGGGGGGAGGTTGTATTTGAGTAAACCATTAAAAGCAACACTTGTAGCCTTCATGCTTTGGATTGTTCTGGAACGTCCAAAGTACAAACTAACAGAATCATGTGACAATGTCCTGAGAACACAGTGAGAGCTTTTGAGATTAAGCTCTTCGAACACACGATAAAAAAAAACGAATGTTGATAATCGATCCAAGAGATACACGTGACAGAAAACAGATGTCCGCCTTCTTGTCAGTCAATCATGAAACTTGAAATAAAAAAATTTACGTGACGCTGGAGTTTCTTAACTATTTAATCTCTTCCAAGTATTTACTTATAGCGAATGAAATAGTACGAAAGCATATTTAAATAGAAATTAATTAGTAAACAGTATTTGTATTACAAGCTCATACGCAGTCGCTGCATAAAAGTTCCCTCCTCTTACCACGACTTAATTACAGTTTTGGAGAGGTTAACAAATATCTAAGTCTAGGGTTTGCCGTTCATACGTTTTATCATTTAGATTACATTTGAAGTAGCCTATTCACAGTAAAGGCAGAATTTGACTTACAACAGTTCAGGTTTAGCTTGATATTTAATAGCCTGTGTGTATGTGTGTTTTCTTATAATAAAGCCACATCGAGCTATCTGCTGTGTTTATCGAGGGGAATCGAACCTATGATTTTAGCATTGTAAATCCGAAGACTTACGTCCGTCCCACCGAGGGACATTTAAGAGTCAATGAAAAGTTTAAAATTGTCTTTAATAATTAATTTTAATTTATAAATCGCAACTTGACAGGTGAGTTTAATTACTGAGATTGTAAAACAGCAAGAGACAAGTTGATATTGTGCATATGATTTATTGAGGCTTTCCATACTGTAGCTTTCCCCATCCCCTTCAGCGATAATTCTGAGGGCTTATAACGCTAAAATGCAAGTTTCAATAATCACAGCGGGTGCAATACAAAAAAGCCAGTTGTGTGGCTATTAGCTTACCAACAAACAAAAATCTACGCTGTAAATGTGCATTATTTTAACTGAAAATGACAAAAAAACGTGAACACCACACAATTCTCTACCTAACGTTTAAAAATATCTGACGTAGAGCTAATATTATGTGTATTTACTGTTACAGAAGGTGAGGCTTCTCAACTTTGAATCAAGAAACATAATTTTTTCCCCGTTTATCTTAATAATGGAAAAAAATTTGATGTGTGTCAGTTTTATTAGAAACGTCAACAGCAATACTATGATTTAGTATATTGTTTTATTCATTGCTTGTAACTGAAAACTAGAAAATACTGCGGTAGTATTCTAAAACTCGAAGAATAAGAAAGCACACAGTTATTTAATAATTACAACAGTTGGAGGTTCGAAGATCTGTTGTGCAGATGGACAATTGTAGTAACTGGTTAAATGAAAGAAACAAAACTCAGTAGTGGACACTCTTTATCTAAAAAGGGCATATGTTTTATGAGGAACTGGCTAAATCAATAGTATTCAGATATAATAGAGATATTCAGATGGACTCCCTAAATAATGAATTTAAATGGATAAGCAATAGAATATACGGTTGAAATTTGATAGTAATTTCAATTTACCTTCTTAATGTCGCAAATGAAGGTTCATCTGAGTGAGTAAATTGGTAGGAAAATACGTGAACCTGACGCCAAATGAAAATAATGTTTAATGTTATGCGTAATACATGTACCTTTGCACTAGGCGAACAGTTCGAGCGATATGGCTCAAAACAATGGAAGGGACCAGATGACACTCATTTATAGCACTAATGTTTAAGCTCGATATTTAAAGGTACCTTTGGTAATTTGAGATAGAATAAAAATAGCTGTGATTGAAAGTAGAACAAACGTGAATAAGTGAAAAATTAAATGTATTTACAAAAAAAAAGATAAAACCCTAACATTTTTAATCGGTAGATCTGTCATTTACAGGATAAAGGGGAGAAATCAAATGATCCACTTGTCAAAAGCTACTGTGGTTTCATTGTTGTTGTATATGATTTCTCAAACTTTTTTACTCCTGCTGGTTTTTTTTATCGTGAATAAATAACTGTATTCAATTGAATAAATATATGTCTTATTTGTCATGAAATAATACTGTAACTAATGAGAAAAAGTAATACAAGATTGGATTCTTCTCAAAACTGAGTTTCAAATTACAAATTTAAAATTATATCGAACGTATACAATCATTTAAAAAGTATTGCTACCGAAGTAGATAAAAATTATCACATAACTTCACAAACTAATTTCCCTTTTTCCAAGCTGAAATAGGATACTTCAAAACTATCGAAATTGACATTCTTTCTCTAGCTGCTCAATCGCATGATCAAATTCTAGGAATTTAGTAAGAACTCGCCCCATGTGACAGCCATAACATAGCCCCTCCTTCCTATTCACACACACGTATGTACAATAGAACTACTTCACGACTGAGTACTTTTGTAAAGAGTAACTTCTGGGGCTAATTTCACACTTGACTTAGATATAATGTGTCAGATTCCGAACTAGAAGTGTTAACAGAATAAAAAAAAAACTGTCAGAGAAATGGTTGCGTGTGAGATGTCTAAATACCCCGACCCTTGTCCTTTATTTTACGATGATGTTCTATGTGAATATAATTCCAAAGCCGATTTAAATTAACGAAATGATCTATCTAGCTCAGAAAAAAAATTTCATTCTCTGGTACGTAATGGGCTACATGTAACTGGAACTGACAGACATGACGATTGACCACCACAACTGACAACAAACAGATAACTAGACAAATAGCAAATAATTATAGAAAATAGGAAAAAAAACTATAATATAGGACTTTAAAATACACTAATTAAAACTTTTAAAACATAAAACAGCAAATTACCTCTGAAAATTAATCCTTTGTTCCCTAATAAAATAAAACAGCATTTGAAATATATAATAAAATAACTTTTACGTACAGCGAAGAAATAAGCTTAATACGCGATCATAGTAAATGCCTAAAACACGCAGTTTACATAGAAAACACATAAAATAGAGAACCACACAAGGTATGTTAACATATGAAAGAAACTAAATGATGTGAATTAATTAATTAATTACATCAAACTAAACAGAAATAAAGTGTGAATAGAACAGACAAACAATACCGAATAAAACGACCAACTCAAGAACGAGTGAATAATTTGTAAAAGAAACACTTGAATATTGTAACTTGCGTATTCTGTTGAAACTAAGTAAATATAACAAAATTAGCCCTTCATAATAACAATGTAACCATACTGCAGCGAAACTACATTTTAAAAATTTTAATAGTATCACAGAAAAAGAAATATTCATCTATAGAGTAAATACCTATAGGATCACAGTAAAGATCCACGTTTATATTACATAACCGCAACATGTGATATATTATACTTTTTCTAACTAACGAATTGACAAGGCAAAATAACTCAACAGATCAGGAAGTATTAAGGAACTTACATAATATAGACTTACTGAAGAAACAATCAAATAATTCTGAATAATAACAGAAGTCAAAAGATGCATGTATATATTTTTACAAGAACAAAACTACAAAATAAATAAAACATTAGCAACTTCAAGTCGGCAAATAAAAAAAAAATCAGCACCTTAAACCGTTGGTGAATAATAAAAGAAAATGTGTGCAGCATACCACAAATAGATAAGAAACATTATAACCATTGCAGAACATTACATAACGTATAGTTGCAGCAAACAAATTATGTTAAAATACCAAAAAAGTGATGAAGACATCCCATTTCTCCAGATATCTTTCCAATTCAGATGAATGATTAACTAGGCATGAGCAACGGTAAAGCAAAAATTCCAAATAACCTGCATACAAAACGCGTACCAAAATTTTAAACATCATAATACAAATCAACAATAGAAATTTGGCTGCTGGCCTGACGTATCTCTCTCTGCTTGGTTTCCTAGTAGCATTATTCTTCTCAATGGACGCATGTCGAGGCTTCCATTCATTTGGTGAGCTGGATTTGATAGTGGTATGCCAGTGTACTGCCGCCAGAAAATCAAATATATCCAAGATGCTAACCGGAATGCTACAACAGAGTACGTTATATTAAAACAATTTTTTGAACATGCAAATAAGCATGATATAAGAGCGTGATGAAACTGATATATCAGAATTACATCATCGAGATTCTTGATGTTTTGTATTTAGTGTGATAGTACTGAAAACTGATCGCTTTTGAGAAGGGTAAGTAACACCTTATTCCAACGCAAGATATTCTAATTCCTTTTTAATCAGCCAGAATCTATGCAGTCTGCTGAAAATTAAGTTCTCTATTGTGCTTACTTAAGTCATTCATCACCATGTCCTTTAACACCATTGTTTGGGGCCAATCAAGCATAAGGTTATTGTTCACACATGCTGTCAATATTTGTCTTCGACACGTGTGGAGGTTTTGGTTGATGCAGTGAACATTCACAGGTGATGTGTTGGTAAATATACTGCCTGATGATGGGAAATTATATATATCTTAATGTGTGATTTTGCGCTGAATCAAACAAAATGTGTTGTTAGTGTACTGGCTATCACGTTAATTTCCTTAGTGAATATTGTTATTGTGTTATAAATAATAAACCGATAAGTTATTTTCGGTATTGACTCCTTCAGTATCTTTAGAACCCCTCGATTTAATATTTTTTTAACTTTATCTGCACAACAACAACAACAAAAAAAAACACTTGTTTAATTAATTCTGTTTTGCTTCTTAAGATACTTTAGTTGGAGAGAAAATGTCTTTCACATCTTTTGTTAAGCTTTAAGTCTGATTCACAACAGCACAAATAATACTACATCTGTGTTGCATGCAGTGATCAGCTGGCTGTGTGTTCTACTTTATCTTGTAAAACAATAAATTGACTGGTGCTGGTGACTAGGATCTAACTGGTATGTAATTTACATTGTTGTTTCATTTCAATGGTTCTTCTCTTTCTCGCTTTTTACGAGTAACTATCTTAGAGATGTCTTCTTTTTTTTCCTGGTTAAACCTATAATAAAGAAAAGATATAAGATAATTTTAGATATATATAGATACTGATATAAGAATCAAACATTAGGACTTTTTTAATAAAGTCGGAGAAATCCTGGTTGATCTCCTAGAACTTAATAAGCTTTTCACAACTTTAAACATTGGTTACCCGTCAAGGCAATTCAACCGCTACTCAGGTCTTCTGAAAATGGTAACGTCAGCCATTTTTGTATAGCTTGCATGAGTTAAAACAGAGTGATTGAAAGCTAACATATAAAGGGACACACTAAGAACGAAGAGATATGTTATTGTTAGCAGATGATTTTCGTCAATCTAACCCTCTGTTCACTGTATTTTAAGTCCGTAAACATACCGCTGAACCATCCGAGGGGCGAGGAGAGGAGAAAGGAAAACGATTTTGTAGTGTGCAGTTAATTAGTTTCATAGAACAGCAGTATTGACTGTTTATTTTATAATTTCCTCATAGCTGCAATTGCAAAGGTGTTCAGTAGCATATTGCGATTAAACCATGAACCACCGATACGCAGCCCAGCATGCTAATCACTAAGACACAGTCGGATCTATATAATAAGGATGTACTGTATTATAAGGATGTCGTATTTTTATGAGAAAATACATCATCAGAAGAAAGCCTGACTTGATTCACTAAACGTTTCTGTACACTTTTACGCCCTTAAAGTACCATTACTTTAAAAATATACATTAATAATTGAAATACTCTTTAAAAATATTTTGTTTGTAATTAAGCACAAAGCTATAAAATGGGCTATTTGTGCTCTGCCCACCACGGGTATCGAAACCCGGATTCTAGCGTTGTAAGTCCGCAGACATACCGCTGTGCCACTGGGGGGCTTTTAAGAATATACTAGATGGAGACATCACATAACACAAAATAGTTTGTGTAGTCTAATGTTCAGCAATTAAACAACATAAGATATACTTTAAAAAAAAATTCTAACTAATGATCAAGCACGGCCCATCTTTTGGGGCATTTCAATGACCATAAGTAAACAATAACAACGATTTTAGGAAAACATCGATCTCAAATTTGCAATTAAAAGAAATTCAACAAAAATATGTAAAAATATATATGAAAATGGAAGATAATTGAGAAAATGTATTGTGCATGGATGTGTATAACAATATCTCACAACATTACTGTTTGAATTCCATGTACTGAAATGTTAACTATTTTGGGTTAGCCTATTTGTGATACCTTTAGAGCATTGCCTTCGTTTGGTTAATATAATAACATTTAATGCACATATTTGATTGTCTTGCAATTGCCCCCCATTGGCTCAGTTGTAAGTCTACAGACTCACACCGCTAAAACACCGGGTTTTGATACTTGCAATAGGCACAGCACAGATAGGCCATTGTGTTGTTTTGCGCTTTACAACAAATAAACAAACTAACTAAAAAATACTGCAATCTATACTTTATGTCACACCGTAATAGTCTTCAGTGTGTTCATTGACTAACTAGGGTTAGTTGTCTTATGACAATCCCTTTATGCAACTATTCATAAAATGGAATAATTGAAGTAATATTTCAGACTTGTAGATTAATTCCACAGTTTACTGGACTTTACTTCTCTGCGATAAGTTTTTTACTATTATTTCAACGAGAGTTTGGCCTAAACACGTGAATTATATCGCTATCGACTCCAATAAATGGTCTGTTCAGTACATTATATTAAAGCGATTTTGGTTCCCCACCGTATCGTTACGGTCATCATATTCGATCATACTCAGTCTCACGACTGTGCATCTTAACAATAACCCTGTAGCATAGTTTTAATTGCAAAAAGCTTCGTAGCAAACCTGTCATGACTAACCCACACCCAAAATTTTTGTAGATTTCCATATTATATCTTATATACGAGGAAGGCAGTTTCCTAGGGCCCGTTTCAACAGTATGATCGATCAGAAATCCATAGACCCTACATCCGGCGACTTGATCGACTTGTATTTGTATGAAATAACATTAATACCCATTTCATTCTCCATTTTGTTGAGATACACGATGTTGAACTGATACGTTATAGAAACAACTTGTATATATGTAAGTTATGTAGCTTTTCTAGATGGCGATCTTTCTTGGTTATATTTTACATGTTGCCTGAGACACGTGGACTACTTTGTATTCGTGGATTCTTACCTATTACATGACGTTGCACTTTGATTACCTCGGCTGAGGTACGACTTGTTTCAAGTCTTTTTCTTGGGTGGTCTTAGTAGCCTCAAGCTGATCCACATTCTTTTACTTTTCAATGTCACTAACTACAAAGGGTATTCCCATCTTGGAAACTCTAAACCCCCGATCTGGACACATTCTTATGCCACGAGTACGTGAATATTGTGCGTGGAAAGAGCTGTAGCATAACCTTTCCAAACAATCAATTTTTTGGCGATATTATTATACTACGTACAAAATGTCAGACAATGCTAAAATGTAGTTCCAATATATATACCGTTCCACCGCAACTTTACATTGGCAAAATCACTGTAAAATAACGTACTCAAGCCTGTGTACATCAACATCCAAGCTTTCATAGCAGGTCCTATTTTTGATATGTTTAGCATACAGTTGATTCACTCTTCAAACATACGTAAGTCAAACATCTACGCAATGTAAACGTGAACGGTATTTGTCAGTAATTTCTTCTTGATGAGATATGTACCTATTGTCCATCATCATATATATGGTATTTGTGAGCATAATAACATTATTAAATATTACTTCAGAGCTTGTTACTTACAGTCTCTAGAGCATCAATGTGCTTGAACTCTGAACTGATTATAGATTTAGGGAAATAAAATAGATTTGTTTGTTTGAAGTTAAGCACAAAACTACACAATGGGCTATCTGTGCTCTGCCCACCAGGAGTATCGAAACTCGGTTTCTAGCGTTGTAAGTCCGTAGACATACCGCTGTGCTACTGGGAGGCACAGGGAAGGAAATGAAAGCTTTGTATACAATTATTTGTTTGCTATCGTTTTAATCGTAGATCAATTCATCAAAAATATCGAGAGGTAAATGCATCGAATATGAAGAACAAGAAAACAAACTTACGCTTTGAAGGGGAAAAATCAAGGGCGCTCGCAGAACAAAAAATAGGGGGTCAAGTAACTCAAATTTGAAAAAAATATCAAATCAAAACACAAATACCTTATGACTTTTCCAATAACATAGAACAATGAGTTTACATATCTAGTATTTTTTTTTTAAATCCGGGAGGTCAAGTGACCCCCCCCCTTGACTCTTCCTGCAGGCGCTCATGGGAAAAATCTTAATTTACAACAGGTTTCAACTATCTAAGCGCAAGGCCACACAATGTGCTAGTTATGTTGTGGCCACCATAGGAATCGAATCCCAATTTTTGCGATGTAAAAAAGAGATTTAGTTACAAATCAAAGTTTTACTTGTATGTATGTTCTTGCTGACATTCGTTATGTGCATAGCTAAAATACGCAAGTAAAAGAATTATGAGCAAAGGAGTTGAAGAGACTTAACTGTATTTAAAGCAGTTTTAAACTAGAAAAAAAAAGATACTAATCTAGATCATTTCTTGATTTAAAGAAATGTGCATTTCCTTACAATCTAACTGCTTTGATTACTGCAACCTCTAACCGAATTAACTTTGAAAATAATTAATTCAAAACCTCGGAAAATAGTGGTCTGCTTTGCTGATTATAAGCAAGCACATACAGAAGCACTTACTTTGGCTGGATAATTTTTATAGCCACTATTTTGTTCACGTTGTTGCTCAAAAGTAAATCACCCATTGAAAATTGATGTCTACGGAGTCCAACATTCGCTCCATGTATTATTTCATAGATATCTCATAAAAAAATTATATTATTTTATATATGAGATCATACAGAAAAAAAAAGTTACACTAGTACGAATATCAACTGTTTAATGCACTGTGGCTTTACATCAAAGCCACTACCATGCGCATTTTTAATAAACTCGCGGTAGGCAGAGCAGAGATAGCCCAATGTGCAGTTTTGGGCTTAACTAATATGTTTATCCCGTAATTTTGGAAACCGAAATTCAGAATTTAATGCCTAACTCTTCGCTTTTAGTTAAAAATCGCAAATGACTTTACATTTTTTACCCGTCTATTTGCTGTAACAATTGCTTAGGATAAATAGATTAGTAATGACGTCAGAAGTTTTGGAGTAGAACGTCCAATGAAACACATTCGGAAGTGATATACGACAGGTATTATCTCGGCTTTTAACATATATTACGCACTTATCATAAGTAAAGTCTTTAGTTAAGGATTCTGATAGCGTGTTAGTTACCACGAGCTAAACTTTATATTCAAACTTGCAAAGAACTAGTGGTGCTTGTAAACAAACTGAAGTGTGAGTCTTTGTGACTCCAAAGTAGCTAACATGGCAAGGTTCTCTTTTCATCTGTCTGCTATTTTGGTTTTGGTTTTCTCAATTATTTCTGCCGTGGAACTCAGTTCACAAGGTAAAAGGAGCTAGTTTCTTTAATAAGATGAATATATATATATAATATTAGTCAATATAGTAAAATAAACAGGTGACGTTGATTCGTTTTAGAAATTATAATCAAAATATATTTCAACTGAGGGAGTTGGGCGGTGAATTTCCGTTAATTTATGAAATGAGTAAACATATGTTGTTACTTCGCTTTGAACAGAAGTTAATATCAATACCTATACAAGAAACATTTGTGATATAATATAATATGTGGATGATTTTTCTTTGTCTCCGCAGGGCCAGGCATGGCCCAGAGGCTAGAATACCGGACTGTGAATTCAAGGGTCAATAGTTCGTGTACCAATAACGCGAAAAAAGTAATAACGAGATGTTTGATTTTTGGAGCTAGGGTGCATTAAAAGAGCTTGTTTGTTTGTTAAATTTCGCGCAAAGCTCCTCGAGGAGGCCCTTGTTTTAAAGCGATAAAACATATGAAAGTAATTAGTCAACTGTTGGGCTACCCTCTATCAACGAAGAATGGTATTGATATTATAACGCCCTCCATAGCTGAAGAGGCTAGCATGCATCTGGCACCGTTATAAGGCTGATGGTCAATTCGTCAATTTCCAGTATTGGTTTAGACAAGAGTTGGTGGTGGGTACTGTGGACAAACTGTATTCCCTCTATCTCAACATTTCAAAATTATAGAGGGCACCGGATAGAGAGAGAGCCCTTTTGTAGAACTTTGAGCGAACATCCACAAACAAACGGTTCCATCAAGTGTAAATTTGCAACTCCAGTATACATTTTAACATTTTAAACAACTGATCAATGAGAAAAAATAATTACAGTAATAATAAATTGGTTAATTAAATAAAAACCCTTAAGGCTCAAATATTTTTCTTTGGTCAAAAGTAAAAAAAAGGGAAATAAATTTTAAATTTGAAAGAAATGCAGATATATTACAGTGAGATTGACTTGGACAGTAGTAAAAAAAAGAGTGCATTCCTCTTTTATAATTCTGTAAACTTTCTTAAATATATAAATAATCTGGGACTAAAACCTAGTAAAAAAATAAGCACCTTTCTATCATTGTATAAAGCTATAAGACGTCTCTTGTGCTACTATTTTTCGTAAATATATTAACTTATTTAAAGAGGCTGAACGCTTAAAATTTCAAAGGTAGCAGATAAAGACACAATAAAATGGTCTATTTTTCAGGTGCCCTTCTGGTTGTTATCATATCATGATGCTTCTAATGTGCAGCAGTTAGATAGCCTTACACTTCCCCACGATTATAGTAAATTTGTTTGTTGTTAAGCGCAAAGCTACACAATTGAATAGCTATGCTCTGCCCACCGCAGGCATCGAAACCCAATTTGTAGCATTAAAAGCCCCCAGGCTCATTTGTTGAGCCAACGTTACAATAAACGATATAAAAATGTTATAACTATTTTTCTTCCTTTTTTACCTCTTTTACTATAATAAATAACAAAATAATTCAATGTATAGTATCTTTATAAACAACAATTATCAAACAATTACGAAGTAGAGAGATACATGGTTAGCATATGTAAAATATCTTTAAGAAGATGTTGGTGTCGATTCTTCGCTTCATGGTAATGTATACATCTAAACAAGATAGGCGTTGATTCACTTCGCAAAATGCTAATTATTTGCATATTAACTGATTAGCATATTTTCCAGTAGCTAATGTATCGTCTAAGCGAACAGTTGTAGTTGATGTGATACATGAAGAATTAAACTTAAATTCAAATTATCCTCTTAACTATTTCTAGGATGCTAATAAATGGATTAAAGTAAGTCTAAATGATTTAGCTACATAATTTCTTATTGTCTATCTCTCTTTTTAATAATCCAATAATGTCTTTCCAGCAAATGATAAAATACAACAATTTAAACAAAAATTTATGAATTTTTATAATTTAATGATTATCCAAAAATTATCTAATGTCCAGAAAGAAACTCATAAGCTGTGTTTGCCAAAATTTTCAAGGGCTCTTAGGTATGCCACAGATGATTGTAAAAAAAAACTAATTTATCCATTTTTCCATTTTTACGAGTTTAACTAAAAGTCCAATTGCTCTCTTTATGCCTACTTTCCGAAGTTTTATTGCTATGAAACTTCTAGGGGTCATTGAGTATATCAGCGTATATCAGGATATATGCAATAAATGTAACATACAAATCCATGAGATTTTGGTTACCTATTTGATGTTCAGTTTAAAAAAACACTTTGGAATATAAATACATGATTTTTTCATTTCATAAACTTATGTTTATAGACTTAAATAAGAAACAAATGTACTACATGCCACAGATGTTACATGCTTGTTGAATTACATAACAGAGTTCAGCGCTTGCTCGCAGAAATCACAGCTAATGTTTTTGCACATAGAAACTAGCATTGTTCCTCAGTTTATGGACTTACAAAACTAAAATCATGGGTTCGAGTCTCTGCGGTAGACACAACACATAACACAGTGTGACTTTACTTCAAAACAAGCAAACGTAACTCTATTTAAAACTTAGGGTCATATTTCAAGACAGAATCTGTAGTGCTGCAAAAATATTATTTTGCTTGTTTCTCGTTAGCGCAAAGTTACACAATGAGCTAATTGTGCTATATTTTCCGCGGGTATCGAAGTCCGATTTCTTTTATTATAAACCCTCATAAATCCCACTGGGAGGCGGGGAGCACAAAAAATAAAATAACTGACTACCATGTTTTATGTAACTCGATATCCAATGCCATATACTACAGCTTTCAATCCCAAACTACAACTGCTTGTAAAGAAAATTATTAAGACCTGTAGATATTTTTGTATGCAGTCCCAAAACATGTTTTATTTAGATTTTGTTATTGAAAATATCATCTTGATATTAGAAACTAAGTTCTTTGTTCTGAGATAATCTATTTTTGGTTAAGAATTCATAACTTGAAAACTATCTACAAATCTAAAAATTCCATTTCAATCGCTGATACATTAGATATATAATAGCCTAATTTATAAAAGGTTAAGTTTGGCTAGTTCGAATAATTAAATAACATTATATAAGCTATAGTACCTTTTACTAACTAGATG
>NW_013669658.1:66664-71118 GCF_000517525.1 Limulus polyphemus
ATTAAGCATAATCCTTTCTTTACTGATCAACAGCGTGTAGCGATGTGAAGTCATGCAAGGAAAACTGGAATCTGACAGGTTTCATGTCATATGAAGATGGTAAGATTATTATTTTTTCTTTTTTATCAGTATTATTTGTATATTTTAAATAAGAACATCCTCTACTGAGTGCTTGAAAAAGTATTTATTTATCAAGGTGCAACATGAAGACCTAACGTGTTCTTTACTGATCATACAGTTTCAGAAACCGTGAGATGGCTACGCTTGGACATCTTACCATATAGTATATTCTCTTCTTATGTTACAATTCATTAATTTGATATTTTCAAATCGACTTTTTCTGAATATTTAGTGCAAGAGACAAATATAGACATTTTTAAAATATATTTTTTCACATCAAACAGCTCTTGTACTATTATCCCTGATGAAGTCAGAATGACTAAACTGGCTGAAATAAAAAAATGTTTTTTATTACTATCTGATCATACTTTCGGACCATGTATCTTTGAAACTAAGCTGACCATGTTGAAAACACTGCCAGTAACCTCCAGAGAAACACAATAAGTCTCAGTGACAAAACGGGATTTTTCAACAATCGTAAGATAAGTTTTTTTTTAGGGGTGGAGTGTTCTAGGAGACTATAGGAACTATGGGTTGCCTCTGGTACACATAGATTCAAAAAGCAATAAGAAACAAACAGATCCTCTTTATTCTTATTAAGTTAATCGTATAAATACTTTAATATATAAAACTAAATATTTAATCCTTGCGTATTAACACTTACTAGCATATAAAAACATTTTCCGTGTTGCTGTGTCCTTTAATTTTAAAACTAAAATATTTTTTTCAACCTAATAACTCACAGCAATGAAAGTGTAAAGTCAAGCGTATTTAACAGTTGTTGCCAATTTTTGAATAATTGAGAAAAAGGGCACTTTTGGGACATAAGGGCAGGGGGCTTGAGTCCAGACAGCTATCCTCCTGTGCACATCATTGAACACTGGTAGCAGCGAGTGTACCCAACAAACGACTTCGAGGTAGTGTGGTCATAAACGCTTTCTGGTATGTGCCTATTAATCATAAAATATGTTATTTATTCATAATTATAAATACTACTTTAGAATTGTAGTAGCTTTTCTTGTAGAAGTTATTATATAAATGATCACCGGTAGCTAAGTGTTGACAGGAATGCGCAATTGGAACTTAGCAAACATTCTCATCATAGATATAAATAACACTAGATTGGCCAGTCTTTACTCTTTATCGTTGAAGGGCAAGTGCGCATACGGCCACCATTGCCTTCTGTTGAATTTCGAACTGGCAGACAATGTAAAATGGCTGTAAGTGACAGCCGTCCGTCTAAGTCACGACCTGAAACAAGGAAGGGAACACAGTGCTATGCCATTAATTAACTCAGGGGCGTATTCTGGCCGGTGGCTTTGGTTTATCGCACTTATATATATATATATTGTATATTGTCTTGCTGCACCAATTACCATAGACGACACATATAATCAGTCCTCGCACATTCATTACGATCAACGATGGTTATATCTCGTGTAAATAACATCTTGTGTTACTGATTTTTCAAACCTGCAGTAATTATATATTTGTGCTGGTAATAGTGAGATTCAAATATTTTTTATATTGACCTAAAACACATTTTTTTTTGTTATCCCAAGAAAAACACGCCACTGCATTAACTGTTACACATACCGTAACTAAGAGCCGAAGGCGGAGGTTGTTACATTTCACATTTATGTAAAACCTTTTTTTTTCTATAATATATTAAGTTACAATGGGCAACATTGAACTGCCGTTGATGTTTACATCTCGTTTCAAAGTATATATATATGAGTCTTTTTTTAAAAGATATTTCACCCACACAATACAGTATGTTAGTTTCACAACTTTTGAGGTGGAATGTTGAAAATATTAAATTCTCACATAAGTTGAAATAATCATCCACGACATTTTAATGTCGCATGCTGGCCAGGCAGGGTATACAGAGACGCCGCCAAAACATACATTGTCTACAGATACAAGTTCTGTGTACATTCACTTTTGATGCTATCACTGAGTGTCAAGGTAGAAGTTTATTAAATCTACCACTTCGTTTAATGGATGAGAGAGGAAATTTGGGTTAATTTGTATGGTTTAAGACAAGCCCAGTCTCATCAGCGACGTTACGGTTTTTCCGGGAAAATATTCAAACATAGGCCTAGTACTTTCAATAGGCTCATTCTCAGAATTAAGCGAGAGATTAATTTTTTGCAGGTGGCCCTTTTCAGTCCAAAATCCTTGAGCTGTTAGAGTCATTATGGTATATAATCACTATGCAGTGCGAGTGGCCCAAAATATTTTGTGTTGCTTGAACAACAACAAATAAACACATTATTGTAACTGTGATATATATTGAAGAGTGCTTGTAATAGAGTGAGCCTTGTTTTATTACTGTATATACGTACATGCCTTTCTATTTCGTTACATTTAATAGTAATGTATGTGTGAAATGTCAGTTAAGTGTATTAGATGTATTCATGTTTTGCACAATTCTGATTGTGTATTTGCATGTTCACATGAAAACAAAGTACTGCAGAAATGATTCTCACCTGAAATAGCAGAATTTGGCTAGCATGTGAATATGAATTGTAAATTTAATGGTGCACATTTTTAATCATGCTGTAGATAAATGTTGCGTCAGCGAGGTCACGTGACTAGTGTCACGCCACTTCTCTCTAATCTTCGTGAATTGTCGGGAGATTACTAGATATAGGGTAGTCTGGTATGTATAAGATGGTCACAACGTGACTGCATCAATGTGTGTGTAGGTAGTGAGTAATTGATTTGCAGTCAGAGAGTATTGTTGAAGTTCGTTATAGCGTTTGTTTTAGCGCGAATGTTGAAATCAAGTGTATCGTAAAGTTATTTTGCTGTGTTCTAGTGGGCCAGTATTTTTTAAATACAATCACACTTCAGTTATAATACATTATATATGTATATTCATCATGACTATTTACAAATAAGTTTTTGAAATTATTTTACTTAAAACGTACAACAGTTATCTCTTCTAGTTACGAACTTTGTACTCATTTGTTACTTGCCATAAGTTGTTAGGCTGTATCAAATTTTGCACGTGGATGTAAAATAATTTTTTTAGGTTGTATATATGCATTTAAAATATCACAAAATCGTAAATTACTATATAAATACAACAGAATTCCACTATAATGTTACGTCTCCGTTTGTTAATTAACTTTCCATAACTTCGTTCCGACGAAACTTTAGCGACACAAGTCCTTACTTAATAAAACTGGTTTATTCTTTCTGAATGGACAGGTCACTTTGTAAAGGCCAGTTTTATATTATTGGATACGGCAACATGAGTGCCTCTCACTTAACTTCTGTAATGGTAGTCAGACACTGCTGAAAGGTTATTAAAATAAAAATAATAAATTTTTATATATGTAAAATGTTGTGAGGTTTAAGCTATGTAGACTAAACATTTGCTGTTTCGTGGTATAATCTGTGTAATTCTAGAATGATAAAAGTATATATTTTTTCTATTTCTTATTTTTATGTTGGTTACGGGGTAGGTCAAATGGACCAAACACATACAGAGATACAATAATGAAAATAACAGATAAAATACAGTTTTTCTAACAAAAAAAACTTTGATAATTATCTAGAGGATATTAGGAGGTTATAGAGATTTTGAATGGGAAATTTGACAATTTTCTGATGCATAAAAGTATTTTTATCTTAAAATCAAAATTACTTCACATTTTGGATAGTCAACATTCAAAAATAAAAAATACACGAGCAAATGATTAATTAAGAAATGTTAAGCTTCATGAAAAAAAAGCTGATACTTTTTGTACGAATGCCTTGTGATGTATACTGGTAATTGCAAAATTCTGTGAAGATGCGTGTACATTTTAATAAATTACAGTATAACTGCTTTATGGTTGCTTTCGAGAATACAGGCTGGGTAGAATCCAGCCATTCATATTAACTTTGTTGTTTTTTATATATTTTTATTTATTATTATATATATCTAATTAGAATGTAAAAATTAGAAACTTATTAGGTTAGATAATAAAATGTACTAACATAGTGAAAAAGACAAAAACATAAAGTATATTGGCAGCTTTAGCTACAGACAAGTCAGCTTGAATATTTACTGGATCTGTACAATCCAGACCTCTTTTATTATCAGACCCAGAATCACTTGACTCAATTATTATTCATATTTGCAATGTCCTCTCATATGACTGGATCAGATTTTTGAAACTTTAGTGAAAACATTCTTGGTCATGCACAAAAGGGCAGCACACACACACACACAATAATTTTACAGTTTTAAGGGTCTATTTATCTGTATCCTCACGTGTAGTTAGAGCCCTGTTGCGTCAGCGAGGTCACGTGACTAGTAGCACACCACGTCCTTCTCG
>NW_013669658.1:72118-75704 GCF_000517525.1 Limulus polyphemus
GTATCGTAAAGTTATATTCAGAAAGAATAAACCAGTTTTATTAAGTAAGGACTTGTGTCGCTAAAGTTTCGTTGGAACGAAGTTACGGAAAGTTAATTAACAAACAGAGACGTAACATAAATATACTCCTGCAGTGTTCTTTAAATTAATCCACTGTAGTGTACTGTACTCAGTTGGAAAAATCAGGACTATGTCCTTGGTATTTCTATACTTAATCGTGTTTCTAAGATCAGTGAAATTTTTCGGTGGCATACATTACCCACATATCCATTTTCTGAAAGAAGAAAAAAGGTATTGAGGGTTTGTTTGTTTATTTATTAGAAGTTAAGCACAAAGCTACACAATGGGCTATCTGTGCTTTGCCAACCACGGGTATTGAAACCTGGTTTATAGCGTTGTAAGTCCGCATACATATCTCTGTACCACTGGGGGGGGGGCAGGTATTGAGGGAAAATTGGATTTATATTTTAATCTTTTGATTTGCTATTATAAATGCTGGTAGACTAAAATTATTGTACAACTGGAATTTATACAAATTGAAAAGGGGCCATTATACACTGTATTGAATTGTCCATGACGGGAAAATGTACTGGTCGTGAAAATTTAGGTATGTACATGGGATAGTAACACGCATATTACTTACGGCAAATATTGGACATATATTATGGTATGCAGATTAGACAACGCCAGACTAATGAAATTATATTGAAAATTGACATGTCTCATTTGTTTTTAATTCTTTAAGCATTTTCCCATCAATTTGACATACTTAAAACTTGGAACTTTATTTGCACATGAAAGTTTATAAAATTTGTAAATTCATAAGTTGTCATATTTTTCTGGAATCAATATCAGTTAAATATATGAAATCAAATATAAACACTATTTTCATGCTTTAATCTGCACATGTCTTGTACTACACTGGCAATATATGATTTTCATGTAAAATAAAATGTTTTGCATAATTAAGTAACCTGAACTTGTTATGTCGATATTCAAAGATGAATTCCACTATGGAGAATAATATTTGATCTTAATGGCATGGTGATCTTGAGAACCACTGTTCTAACTAGGACAATGTTGGCATTTCATCCAAAATATTTTGTTCTGATTACAGAATAATAATATTAGTGAAATATCTTAAATTGGATTTTACCAAGATGATATATTTACAGTATATGAGGAATTATTTATTTTATTTTTCATTTACAATAAGAGACTGGTTATATACATGAGTTAAACTGCAGTAAGAATTGGAGTGTTGTAGCAAAGTTTTCTTCTTACATTTCAAGCTCAAGCCTTTAATTATAAGACCTTACAGGTACCATTTGGAAGGAAGGGACACAGGTCCAAAAATATCTAGTAGTAGGTGGGAGGGGAGGAAAACATGACCATTCGGTCATAACTCGGTAGAAAGAGGAAAAGGGAATCTTTAAAAGAATAACATTGCTAAATTTGTTTTCTTTAGATCTATTACAGTATATGTAATGCATCATTGATCGAACAGGTGTAATGATTTGTGTTACTTGTTTTGGACTTCATGTTGTATATACAGTGCCCGAAGTGGAGATTAAGGCGGGGGTACGCGTAACCCCACTTCTCTAATTTGGCATTTTGCGTACCCCCAGTGCTTGAGCATCTTGATTAAGAATTTCAAATAATGAAAAACGCTAGCACCATTTTATGGGCGAGCATACGCCCACTTCTGAATTGTCCCTTTGAGGGCTATGCACATATATATATATAAATATTTTTGAAGCGTTTCTATCAACTTTTGTCACAAATTATCAAATAAATATGAATGAATTTTATTGTATTTATATCATCAATATTCTTGATTATTTCCATTCATATAAATTAACATCATTAAATGTTTGGAGATGCAAATACATAAATAACATTATTCTCCACTCCACCCACAAGAAAAAACATGATGCGCTACCTCTTGACCATTGGCAACAATATTTGAGATGTATATTTTTCTGTGACACATAATAAACACCGTATAAAAAAAATTGATTTTAATTTTAAGATTTCTCTGTGGGCTAAAGTCCAGTGCAAGTCAGATATGTGTGTTTTGTAAAATATTTTTACACATTTTAAAGTTAAAATCAGGTTTAGATAATTTTGGCTTGACAAATTTATTAAAATCAAATAAGATTATCCAAACGTCCGGTTTAGATGGAAAGTGACCATAAGTTGAGAGGTGAGATCGCCTTGCCATTATCAGTTCGACTGGCGGGCTATGAAAGCTCAACACGTAATAATGGCACCGCTTGAACATGCCGAAAATCACGTGACTTCCAATATAATAGTTATATATATATATATATATATATATATATATGATTCTTATTACTTAATTTTATTGCATAATTTCCTATGATGCACTTTATCATCAGTTTACAGAGCAGTATGTAGAGAGTGTTTGGCCAAGTGATAATTTGTAATGTCATCACTGAAATTGGAAGCTATGATACGTCCACCTGGAGCCTGTTACCAGTTCCGCGAGATTGACGAAACCTGTACATAATAACTGCTGTGTTCGCGAGGAAAGCGATGAAAATTTAATGTTTGTTGTTATGCTAATTATTGATGAATAGAACTTTATTTTTCTTGGACAAATACGTTTGATGTTTTGTTGTATATTAATAAAATCAATAATTTTAATTTTTGCAGTTTTTCTAAGCTCAAATATGAAATAAATTGTAAGTTGTAGCCTATAGTCTACGGATTCGGAGCATTTAGCCTAGGCTACTTAGGCCCATATATATGGCTCTGATTGATTCGTGTTGGGTCTAAATTTTACTTTTAGGCTAAAGCTTTAACTATATGTCAACACTCTTCGGTATATTAATTAGAGCTTGATATACTCTGTGTGATTTGGCCTCGAATAGGCCAGACCAAACATAAACGTTAGCAAGACGTTACATCGCAGCCTAAACTAAGGTTAACGTTAATTATCATGGACATAGCATAATATTAGGCTGAGTTAAGTGACACTTGTCAGCCCCAGATTCAAGTTCTGTGGTATTGAAACACCCCATCGTGGATTTTTCCGTGATACGGATGTGTTTTATCCTACATTTCAAAGAGATTTTAGAAAAAGTTATCTACAATGAGTTAAATTTAGCCCCCTATTCTGTTACTTGATATACATTACCTCACACAGTTTTGTTCTGTTTGCCTGCAATCTCCAATCTGCCCTTCCAACTTTCGTTTTTCAAATTTTTCTCTTTTCAAGATCTGGCGCAAGGCATTTTTTAATAGTTTTTTGGCAAATTCCATTATTTTCTGTGAAAGTGCTGTGTTTACTTTATATATGTGTCATTTGCTTCTTATTCATCAGGATTCGGTCTATGTTTTGTACCAGGTAGGGTCAGCTTAGAGCAGTGATTCTCAACCAGGGGTAAATTTACTCCTTGGGGGTAAAAAATTACATGGCAGGGGTTAAATAATTGATGTACCTGATGATTGAATAATAATTCAATTCAATTTCATTTTGTAAAATGTGTGTGTGGGTGTGTGAGAGAGAGAGAATGCTAAGAATGTGAGTGTGTGTGCTATTTTTGTGCAAAACCTGAAT
>NW_013669658.1:76704-83126 GCF_000517525.1 Limulus polyphemus
CCAAATATGTGGTTTACAGAAAACTGATATAGAAGAGGAATATATAAAAAGTATAATTAAGTATAAATCTTGCATCATGACTGCAGTGGATATTCTTTCAGAATTATCTAAAGTTCTTGGAATGAACAAGATAAGTACCATTAAAATGTTAGAAATACTACTCACCTCTACATTGAACAGATGGGTATTACCTGGTGCTACTACTGAAAAACATTTTGCACATGCACCAAGCTTGAATGTAATTCCCACTTCTACACATATTAATATATACTACTCCATCTACCAAGAAGAGGGCAACACATCCTCCATGTGCAGTAAGCCCCTTAAGCACTAGTGTTTCCACAAAGTCTCATTATTTTCCTTGACACTGTTTTGTTCAGATGTGTTTTTTCATTAAGAATTTCAGACATTTTGTGCTTGTTATATAAAACTGCATTACCATTTATAGTGTAGTATATTTTTCTTTTATTGTGAAAAAAGAAAGGCCCAAAATTTTAAAGATTCCAGCTAGAACTTTGATTTGAATCATATTACTTTGATATTTTCTCATAATAAAATTGTGCAATTTTGGGACATGGTTCCTGACTAGTTTCTATGACAGTATTATTCACCAGAGAATATGTTTTGTTAATCACTCTTCAAGTTTATCATTACAGTAATGATCAAGGCTTACAAAATATAGATATACCACACCAACTATAAAACAATTTATAGACAAAAAATGTATATGATTTTGTGTATCATCTGGATTATAAATTTGTGTTTCCACGTGTCTGACATCTTTTGAGGTTTTGACACTCTTCAGCTTGAGTCATCCACTACTGCAGTGGCATATTGAGACACTGTGACAGTCAATTATGTTACCAATAATTTGTACCAAGTGGTAGTTCCATTCTGATCTTGGATCCAGGATCTCATACTTCCTGCTTCTGTTACTTCAGCTGAGCCTGCCTCATCTTTAGATGAATCTGACAAACAGTTTGCACCTCCTATGCTTGTGGTTCCTTCTTCCCAACAACAATCGGGTAATCCCACCTTTATCAACAATCTAAGTTACCAACAAAACCTTTAAACCAATACTTCTCTGCATGCCTGGTAGAGTGTTGTTCTGGACACCTACACCAACACTTTCAGAGTCTGGTCTCTAGAAGAGCAGTCATTTCTTATCAGTGGCCTTGAATTGTTGACTGCTTAACAAGATTGCCATCAACTGCTGTTTTGTCTTCTTGTTATGAACCATGTGGAAGATCTTACTGCGAGTTCTTATATAAACTGACATGTGTGCAATCACTTTCAGAATTTCTGTTTTGTTGCTCTAGACTTTCTCTTTTGGGCCCATGACCACCACATTCAGTCGTCAGCCTGTAATGTCTCAGCAGCTTTAATCCTGGTGATGGATTGACTAGCTTGCATAGACTGGATGCTTCTCATATAGTACTCTTTGTTTTCTGGTGTTTATAGTGGATTTCCTCCCACTTTGAGAGTCCTCTCATCACTGTCTTTGTGACTTCCTTCAGCACCTAGCTTGCACATCATTTTGGTCTCCAGTCTCAGATCTACTGCTCTGGTGGTGGATGCTGTGGGTCAGGATTGATCCAGTCTCTTTTTATATGCTCATCCTTTTCTTTGACTTCTTCCAATTTCTATTATTACCAGTTTTAGAGTCATTTCTTAATAACCCTCCAATTCTTCCCCAGAATCATTTTCTCTCTCTCTGGTTCTGATGGATGTTTCCTCATATTTCTTTTCCTTCCATTTCTTTTTTATACAGCTGTTCTGACCTCTGTCATTTTTTTCATCCTGTTTGAGCTGTTCAGTGCTATTGTGCTTGAACTGCTTCTTTTGGGTATGATTGTCATCATATTTTCATGCTGTGGGATTTCTCATCTTCTTAGACTTGTCACCTCCTAGTTTTTCAGGCTGGGTTCATTAACTCATCCAGTTTATTTACTCTTCATTGGGAGAAGACACCTGTTCACTTTATCAGTTTACCTCCCATCAGGTTCACCATCTCATGACTTCTCTCTTACCTCTCATTGACATTGTTTCCCTGGGTGTAATTCTATAGCTGGAATGTGGATAACCCCTAATACATTTGTGTTCCATTACTTACATTATGTGGTGGTTTTGTCTGCATCTGAGTTTCATCTCCCTCCAGTTACCATACTTCAGTCCACCCAGAGACTAGTGAGATGAGTATTATAATTTGTTCATATATTCTTTTAACAGCTCTCTCATAACAATTGTTATATCTCAATTTATCTCACCTGGAGGTGATGGAGCCCACAGTATAACAGTATTGGCTCACTGAAAATAATTATATCCTGAAATCTGCATCAAATAGGGAATAACAGAAAGTGTTAAGCTCATATGTTTCTGCTCGGTGACCAGTGTAGAGATAGGGTTTTCCACAAGACTATTTTGGCAATATCTATATTTTTCTCTTCCAGACCATTCTACACCTGTGGAAAAAAACAGCACCATGCGTTTGACAGCTTATGCACCTGGTTAGAGTTTAGTTAGAGTTGTCTTTAGTTGTGTTACCCCATTGCACAATTTCTCAGTGTGATACCTAGGTAGATATAATAATAATACCTGTATTGTGTTCTCCCCAACACAAAGCTCTCCATTCCATTTTTTTTCTAGTGAAGCAAAGGGAGAACCCTTTGTCTTCCAAGCTACCAGGAAGTTTGATATAGAGAGTTTCCCAATGACCTGCATGTGCAACCTCAGTGGTATGAAATGGAGTGGATCCACCTCTCATTGAGTTGAGGCATTCTTTATGGTGTAGTAGAGGTCACCCTACTTCTTCATGAACTCAGCCATTCCTAGTAGTTAGTCTGACTTGTGGGTCTTGAATTCTCCTTGGGGAAACAACAAGTCTGGAATGTTTCTCCCTACACCTGATTATTGTGGATTCTTACATAAGCATTTCTTCAATATGGAATGGCCTGTATTATAGCCCTAGCCACACTACACAGTCATGCTAAACTCATTGCCTGGGAGATAATGTTTGAGCAACTTACATTTTTTCTCACCTGTGCAACATTCTAGCACCACATAAAAGATTATTTTTACAATATATTTTGCTCTACCACTTCAATTTGGCAAAGAGTATTCCCTGCTTGAGATGAATGCAGTCTTCCACTCAGTGATGCCCTACCAGGCTAACACTCCCTAGGTAGCATGTTTCATTGACTTTCTCTTTCTGATGCTATATTTCAGTAAGGAGCTCATCTTAGTAATATATTTATCCACACCCTGCACAACCTTCCTCCCCATTTCTAGTGCATTTAGTTTGCCTCATCAAGAATAAGCTATCCATATACTAGTGCTCATAGGGAATATTGTGCATGGTGAAGGTGTGTCACCCCCCTTATTGGTGGAGAGCTATAGTCTAATGATGATTACGCCATATGCAGGCTAATATATGTTAACATGTGTAGGAGTGGAAGCTTTGTTGAAGGTTTGTGCCATGCAGAGAAAATCTTTATAGCAGTGAGCGAGGTGTTATCTGTACAGAGAGGTTAGTATCTATCTGAAATACATTTTTCAGGTAAGGAAAGTGTTTGCTTTAGAGTAGGCAGAACAAAACCTTCTAATACACTAATATGTTATAATTAAATTAATTAAAACAATAGTCTTATAGGATCCTGTATTCATGACATTTAGACATTTATAAATTTCTAGATTGGATCTTTAAACTTACAATGCTGTGTGCAGTTATGTGCTCTATTCTAGGAGTCATACCTGTCCTATATATTTATTTTTACATTTTTAAGGTCATTAACATCCTAGTAGTTCTGGTATAATGTTTACAGATCATAAAGCCTGTAGGATAGATATGTAATAGTATCTTTACCTATCTGTAAAATTTTAAAAAGTCACCTAAAGGACTGAACAGGATGCTAGTAGAGGACATATATATAACAATTCAGGATTTTAAGAAATATAATGAGCTTAAGTCCAAAACTCTAGACCCACGTTTAAATTCAGATAACAGCTGAGTTACCAAAAAGACTGCCATCCTGACTGCATCAGTGTCCATACATTAACTCAAATAATGGAAAAAAAACTCCATATTAATATAACAACTATAAGGAATAAAAAAAAGGCTCCTATCACTAAAGGAAAGGGAATTAATTTTGCCCCTTATTGAAGAAGTAAGCAAACAAAAAATTATGTATTTTGATTATTGTATTTATATATCAAGTACAATATTATGTTATGAAAGGGATATGGTGAGGAGTATAATGATTCAGAGAAATTTTGGCATTAGTGAGATGGCTTGTGATTGTGAAATAATTGGTTCTAATATACTGCACCAGTTTTTGTGGGGTAAAGAATTAGTTATCTTACTTAGATTAAAAACAAATAAACAACAACATTAAAATGTTACAAAATCCTTACCCATTAAACATGATAAAAAGGAGTTAAAAATAATATAGTCCACGTATAAGTGTGTTCCAGGATGGAAAAACAGCTAGTTGTAGGCTGTTTGTTTTGAAGTTAAGCACAAAGCTACACAACGGGCTATCTGTGCTCTGCCCACCACGGGTATCAAAACCCGGTTTCGAGCGTTGTAAGTCTACAGACATACCACTGTGCCACTGGGGGACAAAATATAGGCTGAAATAAATGAGAACTGTTAACTTTACAAGATTATTAAGCTTACTAAAAGTGTATGGTTAACCAAAGTAAACAAAATTAAAGGTATCATAATTATAGCCAATGGGATTGGGGTTTATGGGATTTTCTAAGCTCAGACTTTTATAATTGGAAGTTTTACTTTCTATGCTTATGTGAATAGTCAAAAGAAGAAAGGTAAATGTGGGACTATTTTAGCTATAATAATAATAAAAGCATAGCATGTGTTGAACAACTTGTTGTGAACATGTCTGGTAGAATGGAATAGAGGGAGTCACATGAGTAATGAGAGTGTTTGGCACTCTTAATGGTGGAGGGCTGTCGCATGATGATTTGCATGAGAAACATATTGGAAAGAGTCATTTCCAATGGAGAGGAGGCAGAAGGCTTGTGGCAGGTGGAACAATTTTTTATGCATATAGAGGGCAGCACTGAATGAGAATAACTATTTATGTGAGATAAGCACTTATCGGAAATATATTTTCAGTATAGGAAAATTATAACATCCTTCAGTTAATGCGAAATCATGATTATGAGAAAAATAAGCTACAAGTAAATTTTATAGTGGCAGTAGGAAATGTACAAAGTTTATCTTGCACGGTATTACTTTCAATAGAAAGAAATGTATGTGTTAGTTGAATTGTTATGTGTTAATGTATTTATATAAATAAATAGTGTTATATAAATATCTGTGTTTGTGTACGTGTGTGTGTATATTTATATTCTTTACAAGTAGATTGTAAGAATGGTAAATATACATTTAAAGAAATAATAATGATTTTTTTCTATAGAAGTTTCTTAAACGTATAGACAAACTAAAATATCAAATTTGCATCTCAAAACTAGAACTTTCAATAACAACAAAATTTAAAATTGTAATGTTTATAAAAAAATCGAAGTAAAATAAATCCATTATTGAGCTAGTAACACACACTATCCAAGAAAATTTTAAATCATATGATTTGTCAAGAAAGTACAGAAAATATACTTCTGATAAGGTACTCTCTTTCTGCTCAAAAGATTAGCTTTTCTCATTTTGTGCTGTCCTCTATATGTGAAGTTTTTGAGAAATACATGCCACAAGCTTTCATACTCCCTCTTTTGGAATCCACAGTTCCAACACGTCTCTGATGCAAATCATCATGTGCCACCTCTCCATCAATAGGAGAGCACTACTATCATGCGTTGCATGTTATTTCGTCTATGCACCACTACAGAACTGTCACTTCTCGTTTGTCAGTTGTCGAGTTCAGATGTTCCTTTTTACATCGTTCAGTTGCCTTGAAGTGGTTTATTTTTTCCGTTTTTATATTTTCTTATTTACTACACTTCACAGTTATGAAGTTAATATTTTAATATAGCATTACTTCCTCGTGTTTCCCACTTATGAATTCCGAAGTTACAGTCACCACTTCGGGTACTTTGCCAGCGTCTGATGCCGTATTTTCAGCCATGGGTGCGGGCAACCTGTAGGGGGATATATCATTCCTTATTTGCTGGGCGATTGAGCGGTATATGAACCAACCTCTCTCACCTACTTCTGCCCCACTTCCTTCTGTGCCTTTCAAGCTGGGCAAGACTAAAGACGAGTTCGATCGTTTGTTCCCAAAGAGAGTGTGCCGCATCTTCCCATTTACTACTTGATGATTCAGCTCGTCCATCATCGGTCTTTTCAGACTTTATCATTTAGGTATGTGATGTTTTGTCTCTCACACCTGTTTCCTATGACCCTAGACCTTTCCTCTCACATAAAACAACTTCCCGGCCCTATTTAG
>NW_013669658.1:84079-87698 GCF_000517525.1 Limulus polyphemus
TGGTGGAGCATTTTCGTCCATATCTTTGGTTTAGCCATGGGGGATGTGTGTGTACCAGTTTCGTGCCTTATCTTTCAGCCTAGTCTTGGCACCATAAGTGTTTTGTTGTGTGGTCTGCTCCTTTGCATTACATATTCATACCATGGGGTTGAGCTTCCATGTTTATATGGAAGACTGGCTTCTTCTTGCTCCTTCTGTATGGGAATCAGCCTGTCACACTTGTCAGCTCCTGGAAAAAAGCTGTGCTGATGGGCTGGTTGGTAAAATTGGAGAAGTCTGTCTTTTGTCCTACCCATTACCTTATGCATTTGGGTGTTTTCTTCAACATCCATCTCAGTCGGGCTCACCCTTCTCCTCTCCAGTTCATGGAACAGGCTGTTCGGAAAACCCTGTCTGTTCCCTCACTTACAGCTCATGAGGTTCTATCATACTCCGTGGCAGAGCTCACAAGCAGTTTTTTCAGTGGTTCCTTCATGATCAATGGAAACTCAGCTGGGATCCCTTAGCTACTTCTATATCCCTACCCTGATCCCTTGTAGACAATCTCCACTGGTGGTTGAACAGGGCCCACATGTTGGCAGGGTCCAACTTTCTCCTCCACAACCAGATATACATCTGTTCACGGATATACACTCCTTCAGGGCTGTGGTTGCTGGATGGATCACCAGAAGGATTTGGATCATTGATATGTGGAAGAGAGTTCTCTTCACATCAGTGTTCTCGAACTCTTGGCTATTCGTCGGGCTTTGCTTCACTTTCTTTCTCTTGCCAGCCACCGGCTGGTTATGATCCATTCCAAAAAGTCTACAGTTGTGGCTTATATCAATCACGAAGGTGGCATCAGGTCCATATCTTTATGTTTTCACACTGTTGATCTTCTTTAGCAACTGGATCGCGTTTATCCCATAGGGTGATTCCTGCATTCTGCCTTTTTTGGTGGCTCTGTCTGCATCTGGACATGCCTCATATCGATGCCTTTGCCACCACCCTCAATCACAAATTACCTCAGTTTTGGTCCCCGTTCCCCCATCCTCGAGCCTTGGCTGTCGATGCCTTCAGCCAGGATTGGTCTGATCTATTCCTTTATGTTTACTCTCCCATCTATTTACTTCATTGGGTGGTTTCCATCATCAATGCAACTCCATGCATGGTCCTTCTGATTGCTCCTCACTGACCTGCTCAACCTTGGTTTCCTCAGTTGCTCCAATTGCAGGTGGTCCTTCCCTTTCCTCTTCCCTTCTATCCCAGCATGCTCTGTCAACCCCAGGCACTGGTGCTCCATCCTGCACCATCTGTCCCCCATCTTCATGCCTCGCTTTTGTCAGCTCCATGATGAGGAGTTCTGGTTTCTCTCGAAGAGTAGCTTTACATTTAGCCTGTTCCATTCACCCTTCTTCTATGGCCATCTATCAACAAAAATGGATCATGTATCGCTCCTGAGCATTGACTCTGGGGTTCCAGACTTCTCACCCAACAGTTGCCTGTATCTCTGAGATTCTCACATGGCTCTTCGAGAGGGGTTTTTGGTTTCCTCGATTTTGGGGTTTCAGGTGGTGTTATCCCATACATTCCATTTTTCCTGTTTTCTCAGGGTCTTTGCTTCCCCAGCCCTTTCCATGTTGATCCATTTCTTTTGGCTCCATCACCACCTAGGCATCCATTGCTCCCAGACTGGGACATTAACATAGTCCTTCATGCCCTCACTTTACCTCCATTCGAACCTCTCTCTATGTGTTCCCTGTTTCACCTCTCTTTGAAGGCATATTTCCTCTTCCTCCTACCTTATCCTTTATCTGGATTGTGATTTTCTTCCCAAGATTTCTGTGGCTCAAGAATGTCATTCTGCCTTTTACATATCTGCCTATCCTCTATATCTCATCTCTACACTCATTCTGATCCAGATAGACTCCTCTGTTCTGTCTTTGCCCTCCATTGTTATATTGCTCACACATGGCTTCCTTTTGGGGTCCTTGTTCCCACCTTTTTATCTCTTGGCAACTGTCATCTTCTCATGATCTTTTCTCAGTTATCCTGACCAATTCGGTTTGATGTTTGATCCAGTTGGCCTATTCTTCCTTGTCTCTTTCCCAGCATGATCTTCTTCACATTTCCTCACATCAAATCCATCACCTTACCTTCTCCCTTGCCTCTCATCTTCGTTAACCATTGGAAAATATTCTATAATCATGCATGTGGATGACTCTGCATACATTCATCTCCCACTACCTACACCACATTGCTGTTTCTGCTTCCTTGGGGTATTGCCTGCTGCCTGTGGCTATTCTACAGACTTTGGCATGGCTGTGAGTTGACGTAAAGTCCTCACTACTGCTTTCTTTTCTTTCATGGGCCCCTGCTTCAGCTTCAATTGGGATCTTGCTCTGTGGTGAGTGGTGCCTGACCAGGTATTCTGTACTCGGATTGGGTTATACTTAGATGGTTATGATCATTCACAGGCATCTTGCTATCAATTCCGCTCTGTAAAAATTGTGGATTCTTACACATTTTCCATGGCTGTCTATGCTAACCCATGTGATGGGGTGTTTAACAAAATCACAAGAGTGTAAAGTCCTCATGATAATTGCTTCATAATATGCCTGTCCCGGACTGTACCACCCATGGACAGCATTGGTAAAGCACAAAGGGATTGCTGCCCAGTGCTGCCATGTCTAGATTGAATAAATCGGTCTGGTCTGCTTTTAAAAATAGGGTTTTGTGATCACCCATTGCACTGTCTTGGGTGTTGCAGTTCCTCCAGACTCTTCACTGCACTCCCCCTCTTTCTTCCAGTGGAGTATGGGAGACCTTACCACATACCAGTTTCAAGCTGCTGGAGTGGTTAGCCATGGAGGCAACCAGCTGGATTGGTTCCACAAAGATGGCTATAACCATTCAGTTCAGAGTAAAGGGAGATACAAGATCCTCCAGATGAGTAACTATTTTCCGAAGTTAAGATGCCCAAATGCAGTTCACTCCTCCGATTGGGTGTCCTCCTTCTACCCTCATGTGGATGTCAGTACCCAGCAAGTGAGGTTTTGGAGATCAAGTGAACCAATCACATAAGTACTCACACAGGTTTTGTGTTGTCCATCTTCCCCTCTTGACTTGTCTTCTGTGTTGTTGGTTGCAGAAAGGACTACATGGCCTGTTTCCACTTCTGTCCTGGGTTTTCCCTCGTTGGATGAAGAGGTTGTTACCAACCTGGGGTCGTTTTGGGCTGTTTTTTCAGTCACGGGGGTTGAGTGCATGCAGTGGACTTCCCTTGGATTCCAGATGACACATTCCCAAATCCCTGGCATTAGGCTACCTTGTGAGTTCCTGGAGTAGAATGTTAGGCTGACTTTTGACTCTGAAACTTGAGGTGAAGATGGCATGATCCTCATCTCACCCTCGCGAGGATGTCGGTACCCAGGGAGTGAGGTTTGGTTGTAATTGACTTACCGAGTATGGTCTGTTGCACCCTAGCCACTCTACACCATGGGACACATCTTCACTTGCCCACTTCCATCATGGGATTAAGTGATTCTGATTTCTCTTTAAGATCACATTGCTAAACTATCCTCTCCTACACAGTTGTGCTCCCTTTAATGTTCCACTATGTATGGTCCTCCTGATCATG
>NW_013669658.1:88779-97635 GCF_000517525.1 Limulus polyphemus
CCTGGCCATGCTGGGCTGCCTTAAAATGATCAACCGCAGATTGAGCTTTGGGTGGAAAAATCTTTTCATCAATAAGAAAGTTGAACATCTATGCAATGTGGTCTGTAGGAATAGATGGTGGAAAAAGCACCCAAAATTAACTGTACATGGAAATTCAATGTTAATTGCATTTATCATTGAAAGTTCTAAATCTGTTTGTATTGACATGGCATTTAAGAGAGGTACTAACTCTTTTATCTCTCATGTTTGTATTGACATGGCATTTAAGAGAGGTACTAACTCTTTTATCTCTCTAAGAATTCTATATGTGTGTTCATTGTTGCTCGGCAACAGTGCATGAATTAAAGGGATGGCAATGCTTCCTTGCAGCCCATGAATCATATGTAATTGTTCAAAAATATTCGGAATAGTCTTAAATGTTCGATCAACATACAAATGATCAGAACTTGCTATTAATTGTAGGCTCCTTCTATTTACTCATCTATTGCACCAGGGTCAAACATTTAAAACTGTTCTCCATTTTCTGTTTTAGTGTACTCTTCTGAAAAAACAATTTTCTTCATTAATTTGGAGTAGCTAACCCTAGATTTTGTTACTCATGTAAATTCTGAATAGTTCTTTTTATGCTATCTACAATATATATAATGCTGTGCATCATGTGTATTCTTTGAATCATTTCATATGCTGTGCATTACATTCTTAGCTTCAGTACCAGCAGCATTGCCTGAATGGTTGTGCTCACAACACTCTCGACTAATGTTATCACATGACCTTTGCATTTTTTTTCAAATTGTTCACGTTTCAAACAAACTTTTTCATGCTTTTGTTTGGCTTTAACAAATAAATATCTGTTCAACTCAAACTTAGATCTGCCTTTCTCACTCTCAACAAAATTTAACATTTTGGGGGAAACAGCTTGCAATAAACTGATATTACCTTTTTTGATATAATACAGACAGTGTATACAGTGACTAATGGTCAGTCAATATCTCTTTCAAACACACTTCCCTGGATGTTTCTGATCATCCAACACTCCTCAGCAGTGATGGCAGAGACTAACACATCAAAACAGTTTTCATTTCTATTTATAGTAAAACTACACCTTGGTTCAGGAGTTTTTTTTGCATTTGAGTGGTGCATCAAAGAGTCACAAGTGTCATACTATGACCAATAAATCAAAGAACACCGCTAATGGCTCATTTCATCACTTGCACAGTTGTCATGTGAGGTTGAGGTCATTGACATTACAGGGTGTGATATGATACTTGACCTGTATTGTGAACTTAGTTCCATGTTTCTGCTCTTATGGAATTAAAAAGAAACAAACATTATACATTCAGTGTGATATGGGACAGTTTGTAGTGCTAATTGTGTAGTGAACAGGTAATGTTTGTGAATGTATATTTGAACAATTGTTTTTGAAGAATTTGCCGCATGCATTTTAATTTACCTTTGAAATATATGTCCATCTTAAATGAAGGGGATAAATTGCTTCCTGGTGGTTTCAATGTTGCTGTAGTTTTACTAAATATTGTGAATAATAAACAGATACATTTTGACTAACTACAATATAACTTAAATGTATAAAAAGAATGGAAACAAAATTTCCCAGAGCCTCCTTGTATGGAATGAATTTTATATTTACCTGTCTGTTTTGTAATACAGTTTTTGTTTATTTACATATTGCTGGATGTATTTGCCTTGTGTTGGAAGTTATAGGACAATCATGAATTGTAACATAGTTTTTCCAAACAATTATCTCAGTGATGCTACACTTTACCTAATATGCATACACATAAGTACAGTATATGGTTAGGTAAAATTAGGATACTTAAGAAGTCTACTTACATTACTTAAGTTTTTGATGGTGCTATACATTAAGGGTCTTTCAAAGTACATGTTCAGGAGTTTTAAAAAAGGTGTTTTAAAACAACATTTAGAAATGTATTATTTTTCTATATTTGTATTAAAAGAAATTGATAACATTTGGGAAAATAGTTAATTTAATTTATGACAGATAATAAAGAGCTATTTGGACCATCTAGAACCATATGTAAGACCTGAAGTCAAATTATTTCATAGATGACTGCTCAATTAGAAAATTAACACTGCCTAAATTGGATATATCTGCATTTTCCATATCTTAAACCTGTGTACTCTAGTTCTACAGCTTGCAGTGTTCTTTATGAAAACATCATCTTTATATCAATCAGTTCTAAGCCTCTGACAATAAAAAAAACATCAGTCATGTTCCCATGAAGTCCCCCAGTTGTACAGTGGTAGGTCTTTGGATTTACAGCACTAAATTAAGGGGTGTGATTCCCCTTGGTGGACACAGCAGATAGCCCAAAATGGATTTGCTATAACACACACACACATCTCCCTGAACACACATCTTCTATAGAGAACCTGTGAACAGATTTCAATCTATTCCCCATATGATAACCTCTCAAATCATGAAATCATCCTCATAAGTCCTTCTCAGTTCTCTCCAACAGCTCAACATTTTTTTCTCAAATAAGATAACCAAAACTGAACACAATATTCCAAATGAAGTCTTACCAGCACCTAATAAGGCGAATAAATGACTTATCTTGGTTATTTCTCCTTATACAACTTAACATCATATCAGTTATTACTGCATAATGTTTATTCTCTAGAAGGGTTTAAAGATGGTTATGTTCAGGTTTTTTCCTCATCAACATCTCCTAATATCCTTAGCAAAGATATAAAAATAATTAGTGTTATGGTAAGCAGTATGCATAACTTTACTTTTATTAAGATTAAAAGTTATTTAATAATAGTTAGCCAAGCTCACCAAATAGTTCAAATCTTTGTGAAAAAATTCAAGGATTTCAATTTAGTTCAATGTATTATTATCTGCAGACCTAAACAATCTATTGGTTATTGCAATTTCAATATCATTAATGAAAATGAGAGAGCAAAGAAATTAGCACAAAACCCTGAGATAAACCATTTGTAAAATTAATACTCTGTGACTTCACATCATCAGTTACAATCTTTTGCCTTCTACCACCCAACCAACTTTCATTTTGCTTAACCACCTTCTTTCTTGCCTCAACAGATGCAGTCCTGTTAAAAAGTCTTATGTAGCACCTTATCAAAAGCCTTTTGATATTTCAAGTGTACCATACTAATAAACTCTATTACCCTCATGTAGATGAAATGTAACAATATAAAAAAAAGTTGGTTTGGGTGTGGCCTAATAGTTAGTGTACTAGACTGTGAATCTGAGGGTCTGTGGTAAGCATCCCATTGCAACAAAATTACACTCAGCACCTTAGAGCCATGAATGTTTTATAAGAGTAGTTGTGAAGTCTCACTATTTTATTAGAGTAGCCATCAGTTGGCAGTGGTTGCTTTTGACTAGCTGCCTTCCCTCTAGTCAATAACTTCAAAATTAGGGAGGGTTATTGCAAATATCCTTCGTGTAGCTTTGTGTGACATCTGAAACAAAAAAACATGAAATAAATTTAGCAAGTATGTAAGACACGACTTTGCCATTATAAATCCATAATGTCAGTGATAATTATACATCTTTCTCAAATGCTGTAGTAGAATTTCTTTAATTAATGACTAATCATTTTACATTCAGTGAAGTAAACTTTATAATCAATAATTACTTTTGTCTATCATCTTTCTTAAAAATCAGTCTGACAGTTGTTAATCTCCAATACTCTGACATGTCACCACAAGTAATAGATTAATTGCTTATAACTCTAATTTTCTTTTCTTTTTCCTTCACTATTCAAGGATAAATACAGTCTGCTTCAAATTTATTATCTTCCTTCAGTTTTCTAATCTTGAGTGTTACTATCTTTGGCTTAATCCAAACTTCATTCAAGAATATAAGAATTTTCTGGAGGAAGCTCTACACATAAAAACCACTCTTTGTATAATCTTGAAAAATGGATGAAAAACAGTATTTAGGTGTTTAGTCATCTCGTAATCTTCATTCCAAACCTACTCATATTCATTATTCTAAAGACCCAACTCCTATTTGAACATTCGGTTCCCCTTAAAATTGTTCTTGCTGTTAGTGTTAAAACATTTTCTGCCAGCAGCTTCTCATATTCACTTTGGTTTCTTAATTTAACCAGTTATCTAATACTTTTGTACATATAGACATCTAAACCTTTCATTCTGGCAGTTATATTTTAATTTTCTAAACTTACAAAACTTTTTTTCCAACTCTTTCCATTTGATTTTTGATTTCTAGTTTTCTAGTAGTTTTTTACATCTAGGCTTTTAAAACTTCCATTTTAACAGTGTAATTTTAATATTTGTAATGCTGTCCTTAATTTTCCAAATTGATTTCTTTTGTAAACCATTTGACACTTACAATTACACATACTAACAGTTATTACACCTATACTTTGAAGTGATACTAGCAAAAACTGTCAAACCTATACTAATAGTTATTAGAATATATTTAAAAGTGAAACCTACATTGTGAAACCTAAGCTGCATTTGTGACATAAGATGGTTAGTAATGTATACAATCACTAATGTCTAATTTATTTTTTTAAGTTAATAGATACTAATTACTAACTAGTTTATATTCTATATGTCAGCTGCTAATTTATTGCCATATTCAGGAAAGTTCTGTGAATAAACGTATTTGTGGTGCTAGTAGTCGGGATTCAAGTCTGGGTATTTTTGTTCAAAAACTAGTGTGCTCTCAATTGGTTTGGGGTATGGTATCTTGAAATTTCTGGCAAAGTACATAAATGTTGACTAGCTGCTTTTTTTGTAGGCTATCTTTTCAAAATCAGGGATTACTAGTGCAGATAGCTTTCATGCAGCTTTACACGAAATTTAATATACAGACAAATACATTTTGTCAGTATTAGTAGTACAAATCTTGTTTATTCTGGAAACTAGGAGGCCTACAATGCCCATCTTTATAATTTTAATTATTTGATTTTTAGTCAAGGTATATATATTGCTATATATGTTGTTTCCAGCAAATTATATAATCACTACAACATCATTGACAGTGAATACCCTGAACGCATGATAAAAAAAGAACACACAACTGTAATTCTTTATGTCAAATGTCTCTGAAAATATACAGAGAATGTGTAAGCAGTTGGTATAGCATTCAAAAGCCACAACATAATATGACTGCAATTAGTATACACTAACCAGCATAAAAACTAAATTAATCACAAATACCATGTACAACATGCCTTGTGAATGTGGACTATAATATATTGGAAAAACAATAGAGGTTAGAATTCAAGAGCACATAGACATAAAATACACTATAATACTGATCTGTTTGCAGTAACATATAATATCATCCACCTAACTGATTAGTGAACCTAATATTGAAGTAAGCAAAATCTGTATATCCCATTTAAAAGCATCTAGTTTGTTAGTTGATTTAAGTTCTGATAGGGTGGGTGAGTAGATAAAACACCAGCTTTTCCATCAAGAAAACTTAGGATCAAATCCTAAACACAACCCTTCTCATGACTTTCTGCTGGTTGTAGATTAGCAGACTAATCTAGTTAGTAATTATTATTTTATAATAATAAAAATAATTAACTAATAAGCAGATGTTGGTCAAGCAATGATTGATATTTGACTATCAAAATCTCATCGTAAACACTTAATTTACATGTAGCATATGTATTGTAATACACAAATGATAAATAACCTTTACCATTATTGGTGAATCATATAAAAACAGTAAAAATGTGATTATTATGATGTATATTTGATCCTTTCTGATGCTAAATATAAAAAGTATTTAGCATTCAGATAAAAAGTTCAGGAATATTAAGGAATATTTTGGCCTTCAAATATCTAATAAAAAGTTAAAACAGGTTTTTTTTAGCTCAAAAGAAGATAAGAAGTGATTATAAAATATATGTAAAGTAGTAACACTACATAATTACTAAAATGGGCAAACTCCTGTAACTTCTTCCAGCAGACAGATTTAGAATTTGTGTTTTTCTCCTTTTACAGTGGTAAAAGTAAAAAAATATGCAAAATTAGGTTTTTAGTCTGCCATTTCTCTGTATTATTGCTAAACTAAATGGGAACTTGTGACATTTTACTCAGACTGAAACAGATATGTTGTTCTTGCAATTTTACAGGGTCAGGGATAAAAATATTTCACAAAATTGGCATTTTTTGGCCTGCCATTCAGGGCTCAAAATTAGCAGAGGCCTAGGAGCCAATGGCCTCTGAAAATACCAGTGGGCCAGTAACAAGTGTCTACTAGGTAGCCCACATGGCCCCTTAAAATCAAAGGAGCCATCAAAATTTTGACTCCACATAAATTGATCTAAACATTTCTTAACTGGTTTAATGGTTTTTTTTTTAGATAAGAGTTCACAACAAAATAAATTGAGATATATTGATATCTTTAGTTTTCTTTCAATTTACTTAACATCTGCTATTTAATTCAGTGATGTTTCTTATAACCTCCACTATAGAGTACATTTTACAATTAGCTATAAGATTAGCCCCTAAAATTGCTTGTGGGCCCCTAAAAATGCATGTTTTAGGGGCCTGGCTGGCTCCCTACAAAAAAAGTTAAGCATGAGCCTTGCCATTCCTTTGTACTTCAGCCAGTCTAGATCTGACTGCACAAAGGCACTTACATATAAAATTTTATTCATCCATATCAAGTTCAGCCTTTGATGATTTGCAAAAAAAAGCCATTTATACACTTCTATATATAGATATAATATATACATTTAAAAAGTCAAAGGTCAAAATATTTCAAAGCCTTAGGATTTTTGTTCTGCCATTCCCTTATACTTCAACCAATATGAATGAGACTGTGCATAAAGGCACCTTGCAACAAAGTTTTTGTGCGTTCATCTGTAGTTTAGCCTTTGATGATTTGACAAAGAGGTTGGAAGTTTCACTTCTGTAGATAAAATATACATATAAAGTAGTAGATTTTTTAATATAGTTTTTTATTTATTTGAATCATTTCTTAGCATATATTTGATAACTACGTACATAATTATCAATCTATTATTTAAGTTAATAAACCAAATTAACATAATGTATATTAAATTATGCAATGAACAATATAAATTTATTTATATCTACTTACTAATGTTAAGATACATCACTTTCAAGAAGTTGTATTCTTACCATGCTTGTTGTATTCTTTACATACTTATAAAATTTTTGTGAAGAAATGTTTTGTAATATGTTCTATTTCCATGCTGTATAGCAGTATAACTTATCATGCCATTGTAAATGTTTGTATATGCAGCCTATTCTGCTTCTTTCATTTTACATTGAGTAGTTTCACAATATTCATAGAGAAAGTAAATTTTTTTTTTAATCTTGTCTGAGTGGAACTTTCACTGAATAGAAGCCTGATTAATTTCTTTATTATTTTGTCTGTAGTTACTTATGATGTTTTGACTAAAAATACAGTTGTATGTTTTCATTAAAAGAAAGAAATGATTAATAGAAAATTATACAGATAATTAGCTTTACTTTATTTCCAGTTTAAAAACAAATGTGTATAAAATTAGATGTAGTTTTGAAGAAAAGATGAAATACATTTGTATTTTATCTGTCAACAGAATATAGCAGTAAAAATGAGCATATGGATAATTGGAATTTGGAGGGATTTCAAGAAAAAGAGGAACTTGTTTTACCCGGAATGGATAAAGGTACGACATTAGAACTTATGTGTTCCTTGGCATTATTAATTGATGCTCATATATATCATATATATGTATTGTAAATAGACACATTTTTTCCACAAACGTTTTGTGAAATTTGTTTGTAGAACCAAGATATATTCATGTTTTGACTGTTTTTTCAAAGACAACTATTAAAAGAGTATAAAGACTAATTAAAATTTACATATTAAGTGAATGATAATGCTGTAGGATTTTATTATATTTTGCATCCTGTAATTATGTTTATGAGACTTAAAATTTGAGCTAATAAACTAATGATCCAAAGCTTATAAGACATGGATGAAATCTACAATATATTGAATCATAAAAGGGCCATAAGAAATTAGTTTACTAATTGGGTACAATAGTAAAATATAATTTTTGGTTTTTTATGTTAAGCTTTAGTTTTTAATTCAATGTTACTTTTATAGTGGGTGTTCTGCTTTATGAAGGAATGTAAAATATTATTGATAAATGGGAACAAGTTGATTAAAATTTCTAAATCTAGTAATGAGAATCTGTTAAGACTGTATAAACTTTGAAACTTCTTATAAATAACTCATGGACTTTTTTGCTTTGAACTATGTGCACTTGAGATTTTGTTTTTTTGCATTTGATTGTGTGAAATATAATCATAACTATGAATCATAGTATTTCTGTACATATTATCTATCTACACGTTTATTATCCTTATTACTCCCTTACTAAATTTTTAAATTGTCCATATTTATTGTGTTAACATGACTTAAAGTTGGAACTTGCTATTACTTGCAATCAGTACTCAGCATTGGAAAAGAAGGTTTGGCATAAGTGGATATTCATAATAAATGTTTTGTCCCTGGTGGCTCAGAAGTAAACTTGATGGCTTATAGCATTAAAACCTGGGGCTTCATCTCCATGGTGGGCACAGTGAAAAAAACGTATTATGTAGTTCCTGCTCCATCTAAAACCAGTCCAAATTTTGTGTTAAATGAATATATACTCAAGGAATATAATTAATTTTTTTTCATTTTCATAAGTAATAAGTAATTTATAAGCATTCATGTAAAGCAAGCAATTTCTTTTTTGCTATCTTTTTAATTTTATATACATATATAAATGTGTGTTTGTATATGTATATATGTGTGGCTTTGTGTGTATGTATACCAGTATTGTTCAAAAATATAAA
>NW_013669658.1:97719-101369 GCF_000517525.1 Limulus polyphemus
GTACATACTACAGAGGATTGTTCACTCTGCCCTGAAAATGGCGATGAAAGGTATTATGACACAATAAAAAAGGATTATATTTTTAATTATCTTCCCAATTGAAAATGTGGTATTCCTAGTTTATTGAAGTAATTGCACAGTATAAAGATGCAAAGATGTTTGGCGATAAATCTAAAGAATACCTTTAAGCAAAATTAACTACAAAATATGGAAGTTCAGATAAATTAAACCCTCTAAATACAATAAAATATTACATATTAAGCACTTTCAACATAAAAGTACAAGTCATTACAAAAAAAATGTACAATTACTTGAAAATAAAGGTAAATAAGTAGAAAAATTATAAAATAAAGCAGTAGATAAATATACAAAATATGCATATCAGTTTTCAGTAGATTGATGTCTTCATCGATGTTGATATTCCCAAGATTTGGGAATAGGAAAAGAATGGTCAATTCAAATATTATCTAACTTTACATGTATCATTAAAAGGGAAGTCAGCACAGATTTCAGCATAGGGTGAATTTAAATTATAATAATAGATAATAATATTAGCAAAAGTTTCCTTCTGCATTACACTTTTAAACATTTATGACACTCCAAAATTCACTGAGACTCCTGCCATCTTTACATAAGCCAAACTACTGCTATCTTGTGAGTTAAGTGTCTGCTTTCTGGTGCACCAAGGGAGAATACTTACTAGCATCTGTACTATGTAACTCCTGAAAGAAAAATATAACAGAACAAAAGTTTAAAATTCATACTACAAACCCACTTTCCATTATATTGAGCTTGTTATCAAACTGACATTGAGTAAATACCAAATTAAAGACATAAAACACAATCCAGTAATATTACTTGAAAATTGCAACCTCAATTACACTGGATACTGAGATCAAAAAATGCCAAAGAATGCACAACATGGTAATGCAAGAGACAAACCATGCATACACAAGACTCAAACTATTGCTACTTAATAAATAACAACATGGTTAAAATCATTTAACATACAAAATTAAACCCTTTAACTTAAATTTAAAATAAGTGAGAAAAAAATTAACCTTTTAAGTACAGATCAAAGCAATACCATACAAAAATAGCATAAGTAGAAATTAATTCTTTATTTACAAGGAACACTAGAATCATTCTAGTGATACAAAAGTATCATCTATAATATAATGTTATAAGTTGTTCAGAATTAGTACTTAACCAAAACTTTTCATAATAACCTGTAAAGATAAGTCAAATATTGTGCTACTCTTGACCCTTTTAACAAAACTTCTAAAAAAACTAAATTATTTTCCTCAAAGGCACATTTGTGTGTAATGATTCAATGTCCAAACTAGCTACATATACTGGTTCATCAGATTAATTTACAAATGTTATTGGAAAGTTCAGTACTATTTTATACAGTAAAATAAGACGTTACAAAGGGTGAAAAATATCCACTAAAATTCTGCTAATTTACAACAAGAAGTACCAATAATATAAAGAATTGTTCTTATGCAGTAACCTGTTTTATGTATTTTTAGATAATCCTTAGAAAATAATCTCATTAAAAACTGTTTCAGACGTTAATAATTTTTTAATTTTTAGAAGATGATTTTGTAAACAAGTTTCTTTGAAAGCTGCAGGATCTGTTCTAACTTCCTGAATTCAGTGTTACCACTATAATGGTCAAAGCTTTTTTAATGTAATCCATTTTTCTTCAAAATTACAATATCATTTCCCTTATATGGTTTCACAATTACTAATTTGTCCAATGATCTTAGAATTTTTAAGACAAAAGTTTATCTTTAGATTAATTCTGCTTCAACTTTTTAGAATCAAAACTATGAAAATCCTACATTTTCAGTAACTAAGTTATCTCAATATTTTTTTGATACTGAAAAGGAACTTTTTTTAAATCTTTTCTCAAAATTCACAAAGTGTTTCACATAATCAAAATTTTTAGAAGCAATTGAAAATCTTATACCTTGTTAAAGTAATCATTCCTTTAAATCTGTTAATCTAAAACATTATAAAACACAAGTGTAGGATCTTCTAAAAATGATTGGGATACAAGGTTTCTTATGTTTTATCTTTTAAAACTCAATTAGCTGCTTAAATTCTATAAAATCTAATCCTGAGATAACTCTTTTCAAATCTTCTAACACATTTCTTCATTACTTTGGTGAAATGCTTCTTGTAATATTAATTTAAACTTTAATCTCAAAAACTTCTCTTGTGAAATATATTTGAATTAGGTAATTAAAAATTCAAGAAATTTGGAACCAAATTATAACTTACACATTCATTCAAAAATTTACATATAACCAATTTTTCTGCTATGTCAGAACAACATTCAACATTTCTAAATTTCTTTAAAATATTATATTTAGAAAAAAAGTAATACAATAAGTAAAGAATATAGTAAATAAAGAACTCCAAAGAATGATATTCAAACTATCCGTTAATATATCATATACTATTTGTAATTTCCATTGAAAGTTCATTGTATATTTACTGTTTTTATCCTCACCAAAATTTCCAATGTGTTGATTGTCTACTTTCATTTTGTGTTTGTAGTATTTGTGTGCATGTTTATGGATGGTGACATATTGAAGATTGGCAAAGAAAATGCACAAATTTGCAAAAGTTCTCCCAGTTATTTAAATCTTTTACTGGCCCAATTGTATATGTTTTATGTACATATTCAAGTTTACAGTTATATATGGTAAAAGTACATAAAATCACTTAAAGTAAAATATACAAGTGTTTCAAAATACAAGAGAATGTTTGTGAGAATGATTTAAATAAGAAAAACAGTAAAAATGAAACTATCTTTTAACTGGTCAACTTGCACAGTACAGAATCAGCATGGAAGGATCACCAATGTGAAGTGAATAAGTGGGATATTTGAGATGCTTAAAAATCAATAATATTTTTGAGTACAAGTTTAACCATTCTTTCTGCAAGTTAAATACACAAAAGAAGTTGTCAGATTACAATATAAGTTAATCCTTGTCTTTTACAATTTTTCACCTTGCAAATGTACAGATGTGAGAGCAATTAAAAGTGTATAAGCTCCAGGCATTGCTGTGCTTGCAGGGGTAAGGAGTGTTCTACAGCTAGTAAAGTTACTGTCTTTGCAGGAATCAGCATAAGCAAAAGATACTGTGTACCATATACAGTCTGATTTATAGTGGTGTTATTTATGCAGCCAAATGTTACAATTTAATGGCTAAAATTCTTAGTTTTTGTTGGTATCCTTGTTTAAAGGAATAATGGTATAATAAAGAATAATAGAACACAGGTAGACTAAATATACATAATGAAAGGTTCAAAGATCTAGCTGGATGGAATGTTAGTGTGAAAACAAGTGCAATAGAGTAGAACAAACAAGACTTATAAATATAAATATGTGCTGTTTATTTCACATTCCACATTTGAATTTTATGTCTTTCAGATTGTAAAGATGAAATTAAAATAAAATAAAACTAAATGAACTTGAAATTAAAATATAACAATGCATGAGTGGCATAAATAATATAGTACCTATACCAAAGCATAACACCTTACTATAAGTGTTGGCTCTTTCAAAGCAAAAGCTAATCTTTCTCATACTGACAAAAGTGCTCTCATGATCTACAATCTCCCTGTAGCTGACT
>NW_013669659.1:0-6961 GCF_000517525.1 Limulus polyphemus
GGTTAGATGACTCATTATATATATGTAGCTTTGTTGCTTAACGAAAAAACAAATTTATCCAATAGTATGAAGGTATGTCATTTAGCTCATGCCAGATGTAAAAATTCACGCATATTTCAGTTAAATAAAAGTAAATGATTAAAGCTAGATACAAATGGACGAATGACGTCATTAATCATTTAGTAGAAGAATTGTTCTTGAATTCAAAGGGTATTTTGTGTGTAGAGTTTGTTTGATTGAAGTTAAGCACAAAGTTACACAATGGGCTATCTGTGCTCTGCCCACCACGGGTATCGAAACCCGGTTTCTAGCGTTGTAAGTCCGCAGACATACCGCTGTGCCACTGGGGGGGGGGGCTTGTGTGTAGAGTAGCGTCCGTTAATGAAATCTTACAGTTCCATCTCACTCGCATACCCTTTTAAAATGTAATGAATTCTTTTGGATGTTCTATTGTTTGTGTATCATGTGTAGAGTAACGTCCGTTAATGAAATCTTACAGTTCCATCTCACTCGCATACCCTTTTAAAATGTAATGAATTCTTTTGGATGTTCTATTGTTTTGTCACAGTACAAACGTACCGTACATGTCGAAAAACAGTTGCTTTATCTGATAATATTGGTAATTAATCCGTTAATTAATAACAAATTGGCAAACAACGATTTATAGCCATAATGAATTGGTTTATTTTTATGGGGAACATGCTACAACATAAAGTGTGCCCCTCCCAAATAAAGCTCTTTATTAGGCTTGTAAGTTGTTGTTTGCCAATTTATTATTATGTTAGCATAATTTACCTCGATTCGCAATTAATCCTTTAATTGCCACGAGAAATCTGCAAACTTTATAGAAGCTTTGCAAAATATTATGAAAATGAGATTTATAAATAGAGAGATCTTCCTTAAACTGAACATTACTAATCACTATTTAACTATTACATCACGTGGGAACTTGTTGTTTAGGGAAATATCTGCCTCGTGGCACAGCGTCTGCGGACTTATAATGCTAAAATCCTGGTTTCGATACCCGTCGAATGTACAGCACAGATAACTCATTTTTATATATTCATACTCTTTCTTTGCTATTGGGTAATTTAATGAAAGTTTTGATTTCAAAGCGAATACAGACCTTCATAATGCTTTCCTGTTTAGATTAGCTGAATAAAGCAGTAAAAACTTGATCGTGATTTTGCATGAATTTTACTCTTAATATACATACGCTCAATCCGGAGTGTAAATATTCTTACGATCTTATCCAGGATAACCAATAAAGAAACGTTTCAGATCTGTTATTACATATCGACATCACAAAGATAAAAACAACAACAAATAAATTTGTTTTTAAATTTTCGGAAACACGCGAGTGTTACATGTAAGACAAATATATTCATTTTTACACTTTTAAACCGGAGCAGTAAACTGTAGCAGTAAACGGGTGCTCTGTAATTCGCTTCAATCCCAAGGATAACTTAACACGTGAACCATCAACATCTGGTCTGACAACACTCCAATATCGACGTCAAACAGCTTATACAAAATGAGTTTGATTTGGTTATTTTCAAAGTGGATGCGAGATATTAGTGCTAAAACTTGGTTTGACCGGCATATTAAGCGAGATATTAGGGCTAAAACTTGGTTTGTCCGGCATATTAAGCGAGATATTAGTGCTAAAACTTGGTTTGTCCGGCATATTAAGCGAGATATTAGGGCTAAAACTTGGTTTGTCCGGCATATTAAGCGAGATATTAGGGCTAAAACTTGGTTTGTCCGGCATATTAAGAGAGATATTAGGGCTAAAACTTGGTTTGTCCGGCATATTAACTTGCAATTACAGATTGAACGCCCGCCAGTTAACAGGCCAGCAGAGATACTGAAATGATAAAACCGTTAAAACACGAAAGTTGTGGAAACAAAAACTTTTCACGACTTCCTATTTTAACGGTTTTAGGATATAACTTCGGGATGTATATTTTTATATGACAAAAATTATTCTGATTCTGTATTTGTTTTGGTGACCCAATACTCAAATAATACACTTGATAGTTGAATTGTTAAAATCATCTTGTTGATATAACACCTGACGAAAGCTTGTACTTACAGTATTTTGCCCCCACCCCCAGTGGCACAGCGGTATATCTGCGGACTAACAACGCTAGAAACCGGGTTTCGTTACCGGTGGCCAGCAGCATATAGATATCCCATTGTGTAGCTTTGTGCTTCGTTTCAAACAAACAAACAAGCATACAGTATTTTATTGAGTATGGCGAAGAGTCTTGAATTTTTCCGATAGAGGGCGATATATTAAACATAAGTTGGATTGCTGATTGTATAAATTTCACATATGCCCCCCCCCCCCACAACCAACCTTTATATCTTTGCGTACGTAATATAAAACTGCACTACCGATGTGTTACAGTGTGTGTTATCAATACAGTGGGATGTAATATGTTATAAAACACAGGTTCTGATCGAGGAGAGTTATATCGTTTCTAGCCCAGCTTTAATGAGTTATTTGCACCGAGGAAGGATTATCTGCATTGATAATTCCTGGGTAAACGCAAGGACTAAGTCGAAATACACTGATTGTACCACGTAAGTAATTACACATACTGTTTAGCAGTTTCATTCTGCAACATCTATCAGGTTATCTAAATCTTTCCTATGTAACTTTATCAGTAAAACTTTCGGTCAACTGAACAGTCTGGAGAAATCCTTGAACAAATGCTTTTACATCAAACTGTGGTCACGTGGCTCAGAGGGCACGTGATGGCTCGTGCTACATATCATTGCAATAATTTCGTTCTTGACAAGCAATAGAGGAGCAGAGATTTGCAGTTTGATTGTTTATGATAACTACCGCTCAAGTTACGAAACCCTTTGAAACCAGATTACAATCTTACTTAGCAATTAGTTTGAATCCTAATGTTTGAGTGAATCAAGATCCAGTAACGTAGTCTTAACAATGTCAGAAATACCACTCGAGCCTAACACGTAAACTTTCTACTTTACAGTATTCGATTCTAGTTATTTATTTACTTGTTTTATCACTGTGCAAACGTTCATTTATAGAGTTAATACCTAAATATTTGAACAAAGGAAAACAGACATACACATAAACCAGTCTCATTTGCCCGATTTTATCAGTTCATATACTTATTTACTTATTTATAACTTACTTAGTTAAGAGTTTATTAAGTAAGTACGCCATATAAATGATACAGAGATAAATTAACACTGTAACTTGTGTGTGTGTGTTTTGTTTTAGTTTAGTTTGGGTGAAACTAAATAAACTTGTAGCGTTATTCGACGACCTAATGTTAGACTTTTTTTAAATTTTGATAAGCTTATGTTATGTTCTTGTACACAATATCTATTAAAATATAATATTTGCTTTTGTTTACAAAGTGAGGTGCGCGCGCATTTTCAGGACAGACAAAAATGAGTACTATTATGACAGATTATCTTACATTTCAAAACAATATCTTAATGCTAAAATCCGCGGTTCGATTCTCCGCGGTGGACACAGCAGAGAGCCCAATGTGGCTTTGCTCTAAAACAAATACACGTACACAGACGAATATTATGCTGGCGCCATCTATTATTTGATAATATAAGTTTTCTTCAAATTGTTTGATTGTTTACAGTTTTTATTTGTTTATCACGAACATGACAATAATGGGGAAGATGTTGTTACAGCATTAGTAGAGCTGGTGGTTTAGGACGGACTAAAGCCGAAGAGAAAAGTTATTAACATTATGTTCATTTAGTGTTGTGATGAAGGAGTATGAGGACCCGGTAATAAAGCCTATTATTATATTTAATAACAAACGTTGAAATTATTTAAATGTTAAAGGATAGTAAAACCTGGATAAATATGATCACGACTACAGAGATATATAACATATTAATTCTTATATTTCGCTTCTGTGGATGTTTTAACATAAAAACATAAAAATAATGTTCCAATATGTTTTTAGTATAATATTCAGCAATAGATGTCAGCACTATACTATTAAGTAACACAGGGACAAAGTGGTATCGTGTGATTTTGTTTGCAAAAATAAAATGCTAATGGGTTTTCTGTTAAACATTTTGGGAAAGAATTTTTGATTTGAGTTTGTTTTGTTTCAAGTAAAACACAAAGCTACACGGTTGGATATATGTGCTCTGCCCATCACGGGTATCGAAACTCGGTTTCTAGCGTCGTAAGTCTGCAGATAATGTGTTGATGTATTCACTAAGAAGTCAGGAAATTTAAGACGTTAAGATTACAGACGAATTATGTTTTACAAATAATGCCTTTTTCGTGCTGGATGACTTAAATGCTCTTCTATTCACGGTATAATAATTAAGCCTAAATATTTAATACAAAAATGTATGAATCATCAAAATCATTATTAGTCCAAACGCAAGAAGAAAAGCATATGAAACTTTAAAAATTTCCCCTTTTCTTCACTAAAAGTGGAATTAATATATTTGAAAAATATGATTTTTTTTTCAGAGCAGTTTTTTCTTCTTCATTAATATTATTTATTTATAGCTGGATTGCCCGTTCCTTACACGGAAGTTATGTAAATTCAAGATTAATGAAAGATTATCTTTGGACATGAGAAAGTGCTTCCCTTATATGCAATTGTAAAAAAAAAAAAACAAACAAAAAACACACACGCAAAAACGCCCATAAAAACCGCAAAATGCAAAACTCAAAATTTGTATGTACCCCGACATGGACCTAATGAGCCTCCATACCAATTTTGGTGAAGCTCCATCCACACCCTGCGAAGTAGTTACATGAACATACAACAGACAACATTATTATATTTAAATAGATTTCATTTTATTTTATATTTACGTCAGAAAATGTTTCCGTATTTAAGCTGGAAGCTTAAAAAAGTCATGTTTTGCACTGTAATAATTAGGAGCTGTATTTTTTACTCTCAAACTATCAGCTGGTTCGTATATCATTCACTGTTTGTTGGATATTGCATCAGATTGAGTAATTTTAAGTTCGTAAAAAAACAAACCCAAAAAACTGATGATATCGTAAAACACATAGACAAAAATTAAACACAAACGAGTAGGATTAATTACGATATTGATGTTTTTTTTGTTAACATCTTTTTGTGACTCATGTGTTATCGGGCAGGATTTACAAACAATTTGGTGCATAAATAATTTGAAAAAAAAAAGTTTAAAGTTTAAAAAGCACGATAGGGGTCCAATGATAATTCTAGGGTTAAACTTCAGGGGTAAAACGACGTTTTTGGTCATTTTAAAAGTGTCCTTTTCACTAAAATTTTGTTAGTTTTTAAAGTGACTCATAATTACACAAAGGGCTATCTGTGGTCTGCCCACCTCAGGTATCGAAACCCGACTTTTAGCCGTAAAACATGGACTTTTGAACATTGTTAAGGATAAACGAAGTGGAAAATATTTCCACCTGTGACTGGAAAGTTAATTCTAAATTCATGTTTCAGTGGGAAGAGTTCTTTTTTAAACACGATTGTTATAAGAGATTAAACTAGGTATAACAACGTAATTTACGTTATTTTGAATGTTAGTGATTACTGACTAAATAATTACACAATAATAGAATAAAACCTTTCTGGTGGCTCATCGGTAAGCTTAAGGGGTTTTAACGATAAATTAGTCCCTCGCTGGGACAGCGGTAAGTCTACGGATGTACAACGCTAAAAAATCCGGGTTTCGATACCCGTGGTGGGCAGAGCACAGATAGCCCATTGTGTAGCTTTGTGCTTAATTACAAACAAACAAGCAATACAACGCTAAAAATTAGGGGTTCGATTCCCATCGGTGGACACAGCAGATAGCTTGATGTGGCTTTGCTATAAGAAAAAGACACACACGATAAATTAGGGGTTTGCTCTCTGCGGTAGGCACTGCCTGTATAGCCCATTGCGCAGTTTTGAGTTTAACAACAAAGAATTAAAGATAAAGAGAAAAATGTTAACAATACCCATCGATTTACTTTTATAGGTAAATCCTTTTGAAAGCGCCAAAAAAAAAAGAGGAGAGAGCCTTTTAAAAGCGCGAGCTTACGTGAGACTACAGTAAGTTGGAAGTCATAAAATCTATCGGACTTGAACAGAATACAAGTACAATTCTTTGTGCGTGCGCTGACATATGTAGCAAGCCAACTTTCGCGGCGTTTTAGTCGTAAAAAACTAGTTCATTGTTCATGGAAGAGTTAGGCGCAGAAGAAACATATTCCATTTCACGCCTTGCTCTCAGTATATAAGAAAAGGAGATCTTGGAATCAAGTTTTTTCTTTTTAGTTTTCTTTATCGGGAGAGAGAGAGAGAGGCTTAGAACTAAACAAATAGTGTATGATGCGAAAAATCACATACGTTTTGTTTTTACATTCTTGACAGTCAAGTCGCTCGAGGAATCCCCAGGGCCTACATAGGGAGAATTTGAATAAGTTTTTCGAATCTTAAATTTAGCAATGATGCTTCATTTCGTTTTTCGAAGTCCCGTTATATGATCGATTCTTATATATGAAGCTGACTTTCATTATACGGTTTATTTCATCACGATAATGAGTGATTCGGAGGAAAACGTTAGTGGAGCTTCGGTGTAGCATGTAGTTCAAAATATTGGTTTAATTTATTACACTGATGGTGCTCATTGAAAGTGGATTTAAGGTTTTTCTGTTGTACCGCACTGAACATACGAAACAAAATCGAAGCACCCCAGTGGCACAGCGGTATGTCTGCGGACCTACAACGCTAGAATCCAGGTTTAGATACCCGTGGTGGCTAGGGCACAGATAGCCCATTGTGTAGCTTTGTGCTTAATTACAAAGGAAATCGACGATCAATAACTCGAGCTTATACCGACGTATCTGCTTTTAAGGGAAAAACATTTAATAAGTCATTATGGGAAGGAGGGTGTGTGTAAACATTAACCAGGTAAGGAGAGTGTGTGTAAACATTAACCAGGG
>NW_013669659.1:7961-11011 GCF_000517525.1 Limulus polyphemus
ACTCTTGGGCTACTCTTTTACCAACGAATAGTGGGATTGACCGTCACATTATAACGCCCCCACGGCTGAAAGGGCGAGCATGTTTGGTGTGACGGGGATTCGAACCCACGACCCTCAGATTGGCCTTAACCACCTGGCCATGCCGGTCCAATCACACGGTAGCAGTTGTAACGTTACTTTAACAGTTTTCAGATATATATATACTAAGAGTTTTAACATTTCCTTAACAGTGTTAACACTACTTTGCTGATTTACAGAAATATATTAACATTTGCGACGTTACTTTAATAGTTTTTATACGTATATTACAGTTTAACATCGTTTTAACAAATTATAAATATATACTACGAAAGCCAACATACTCACAATCCCAAATAAAGATAATAGTAGTAATAATAACGGTACGAAAATGGAAAACATCAACCGTGCGTCGCAACATAACAACCACCATTTAAAGAAAAAAATAACTATTGAGTAACTATAAAGGTGAAGTCAACTGATATTCAATCGAAACAAAAGTTATGTGTGGGAAACCAGTTGGGAGAATCTGGAAAACGAAAAGGTTTGTTTGTTTTAGAATTTTCACAAAGAGCTACCCGCGAGTATCAGTTCTTAATTTCGATCTGATAGACTAGAGAGGAGGTAGCTAGTTTACAGCATCCGCCGCCAACTCTTAGGTCACTCTTTTCTGATTGAATAGTGATATTAGACCGTCATTTCTATTTACAGCCACAAAGTGAGAAACTCGTTTTTGTGGCAACGGGACGCGAGCAATAAACTCTCGGATTCACCGTACACTTTTCTCTCTCTTTTTTTTTCTGCCTACTACGAGGTTCCGGTTAGATGAGTGCATATCAGGATTTCAGCTATATAGGTTTCTGTTACATGTTGATGCTGACGATGCCTTTCTTTCTATATCAGATCTCGTCAGTCTTACTATGACCATATACCACACCTAACTCAATTAACAACTATTTAGTCATGGTGGGACTATATACTACACCGAACTCAACTAACAACTGCTTAGCCTTGGTGTGACCATATACTACACCGAACTCAACTAACAACTGCTTAGCCTTGGTGTGACCATATACCACACTTAACTCAACTAACAACTACTTAGCCATGGTGTGACGATATACCACACTTAACTCAACTAACAACTGCTTAGTCTCGGTGTGACAATATATCACCTAACTCAACTAACAACTGCTTAGCCTTGGTGGGACCATATACCACACTTAACTCAACTAACAACTGCTTAGTTTTGGTGTGACAATATATCACCTAACTCAACTAACAACTGCTTAGCCTTGGTGGGACCATATACCACACCTAACTCAATTAACAACTATTTAGCCATGGTGGGACTATATACCACACCTAACTCAACTAACAACTGCTTAGCCTTGGTGTGACCATATACCACACTTAACTCAACTAACAACTTACTTAGTCTTGGTGTGAAAATATACTACACTTAACTCAACTAACAACTGCTTAGCCATAGTGTGACGATATACTACACCGAACTCAACTAACAACTGCTTAGTCTTGGTGTGACAATATATCACCTAACTCAACTAACAAGGGCTTAGCCTTGGTGTGATGGTATATCACACCTAACTCAACTAACAACTGCTTAGTCTTGGTGTGACAACATCACACCTAACCCAACTAACAACTGCTTAGTATTGGTGTGACGATATATCATACAGATTCACTCACCTAATACCAATTAACATTTGCTAATGTTTGGAGTGATTAGTGGAGAGCAGGAGTCTGTGAAAAAGCGAAGGTATCCAGTACCTGGTGTTAAATATGGTCTTGAGTCTTTTTATACCTTGCTTGAGACGTCTTCGACAGTATCTGGTGTTAAGTATGGTCTTGAGTTATTTTATACCCTGCTCGAGACTTCTTTGGCAGTATCTGGTGTTAAGTATGGTCTTGAGTCATTTTATACCCTGCTTGAGACGTCTTCGACAGTATCTGGTGTTAAGTACGGTCTTGAGTCATTTTATACCCTGCTCGAGACGTCTTTGGCAGTATCTGGTGTTAAGTATGGTCTTGAGTCATTTTCTACCCTGCTCGAGACGTCTTCGACAGTATCTGGTGTTAAGTATAGTCTTGAGTCATTTTATACCCTGCTTGAGACGTCTTCGACAGTATCTGGTGTTAAGTATGGTCTTGAGTCATTTTCTACCCTGCTCGAGACGTCTTCGACAGTATCTGGTGTTAAGTATGGTCTTGAGTCATTTTATACCCTGCTCGAGACAGAGGCTAAGTTAGGTATCTATAACATGTTAACTAGGTGTTTAAAATCTTTATTTTTGTATCATTAAATTTAAACGATTGCCATTATTCTACTTTGTATATCAGAGACTCACCGAAAAAGGTTTTTTTTTTCTCATGAGTTAGCAAGATCTTTTTTTAGTTATATTACATTAAACTTTTAATTTGCATACGAAATACAAATGGATAAAAATCAAAATTTTGTTGTTTAACTTTGAATATGAGTTTTTTCTACCTTTTTAATAAGTTAAATTCTTAATTATATAGACACCTTCATCTATTTTCTGTTCAAATGAAGGTATTTAATTTTCCGCAGATAAGACATCTGCAAAAGAAATCCAATTTAAATTTTTGTTATTGCAGGTTGAAAACTTTAATATTAACACATCAGTTGTTTTAAAATTAAAATATTCTTTTCCTATCATTATATTCTCATTTTTTTCTTTATTATGTTTTTTACGTTGGGTTTAAATAAATATCCACATACCCAAACTCTCTTTCTGTAAAACCCAGCCTTGCTTGGAAGTAAAAATTAAAGCCAATAAAGCTGAAAACGTTTTATTTTTATTTTTGAACAGAATTTCATAAATTCGTAGTAAGCTTATTTATATATTGAATATGCATCATTAATCAAATTTTTACTAACGGGAAATTATTTAATTCTTCATGACACGATCCTTTATTGACCTTCTTTTTATAACAGTTAATTCTTTGGTTTCCCTATTACATGAGCCCAGCATGGCCAGGTGGATAAGGCG
>NW_013669659.1:11472-13894 GCF_000517525.1 Limulus polyphemus
CTAGCTGCCTTCCCTCTAGTCTTACACTGCTAAATTAGGGACGGCTAGCGCAGATAGCCCTCGTGTAGCTTTGCGCGAAATTCCAAAACAAACAAACAAACAAACAAACAAACCCTATTACATAGCAACTCACACTACATATATCAATACCCTAATCAATACTTATAATTTGATGTTTTCTAAGTCTATAACAAAGAACTCTACGTCTCTGAGTGTTTGCATGAACACTCAAGATTCGCTGGCTTCCGATTTTGAACTTCTGACCAGAAGAAAGGTAGCCGGTCAGCAATACGCCTTGAACCGAATAATGGTATTCTCTGTTACTTTTATAACGCGCCCAGTCACACCACGTCCCGTCTCCCTTATCCTGTGATTCGTAGCTTGACGCGCAGTCGTTGGGCCACGCGTGAGCTAAATATTTTAAGACGTTACATTTCAGTTTCAGTAAAGTGCAAAGGGCGTGGCTGGATGGGCTCATGCTCCTGCCTTTTTAACCTCATGCCCCTAAAGTGCTTCCTTTTCTTTGTCATAAAAACTGTCAACAATTACGTAAAGATATATATATGATTCCACACCATACAGAAAACAAAAGATAATTGTGAAATGCTACTAAGTGCTCGGACGCACAAATTTCAATGTTTAGTTTTAGATCATAAAAGTGTTTATAAGACTAATTAAATATGAACATAGGAGGATCTGTTTGCTTCTTAAGGACTTTTATTCTATATGAACCAGAAGCAACATACAGTCCTCATAATTTCCTCCAACACTCTCTCCTCACCCCTCAAAAAATGCTTGAAGAGGGCCTTTATTTTGTCAATGAGCCCCGCCCTATTAATACCCTATGCACATTACTGATATATTTCAAACTTCTCAATCCGAATTTCGTCGATAAATGAAAATATGACCGATATTTCATTATGTGTATATCAGAGGAAATATATATATTTAATGCATCAGACTGTCATTAATTGACTTACTGATAAAAAAGTAGCTCCCTAGCGTTACTGACATTTACCAATTGATACAATTAGAAGCTTTATTACTTCCTTGGAAGTAACAATTTCCCAGACATACATATCCTTCTTAGTCTGTCCTTCCCTATCGAAAGCCCAGCTTATAACGCTAAATGTCAGGGTTCGATCCTTCCGATGAGAGTAATAAAGATATCCCATTGTGCATTTTTATTCTTTACAGACAAACAAATCATATTCATTTGCAGGAGTTATCGGAACGGCTTTGATAGAGGAGACTTCAGTCTATAGAGTAAAAGGAATTGAAGAAAAAACAAAAAATGGAATCATCCTGTTTCATCATTTCTCCAAAAGTTCCGTGCTTTGATGAGTTTCAATCCGCGACATCGTGGATAATAATCACATGTCTGTTGTAATAAAATTAGTTTGTATTATTTTTCTATAAAAATGTTAAACATGCTAATTAACTACGAATAGAATAAAGACATTGATGCAAGGGTCTTTTAACTTCCCTTTTCAACTAAAATATACGATTTTTTTTAAAAGGTGAAACTATAGGAAAATGATTTTAGGTAATTGTAATGTATATTTAATTCCATAGAAGACAATGCTGAAACTTCATTTCGAACAGTGAGTGCTGTGATAAACTTGCTGATAATCTGTAAAGAATCGTGTCTTGGTGAGAATCTTATAATGTCTGTTTCCAGAATCTGCTAAGATATGCAAGTCTACAGATGGGTTTTTAGTTTCTAAAAGAGAAGTATGAACGTGAACTGTAGAGAAGTATTATCACTATATACCTTAGTCACACCAGAGATCTTCAGGAGAGTTCGAGAACCAATTGATGTCAGTTGATCACTCTTATTAACAAACATTGGGAAGACGGACTCTTCGGACATATCTAAACTTTTAGACTGTCACAATTAGGGAATCAATTTGTACAAGCCATGTCATTCGTGGGCATGATGGGTATATTGATGAGTTGTACCAGTCATCGTTTCACTTCCAGTGGTTATATTGATGAGTTGTACCAGTCATCGTTTCACTTCCAGTGGTTATATTGATGAGTTGTGCCAGTCATCGTTTCACTTCCAATGGTTATATTGATGAGTTGTGCCAGTCATCGTTTCACTTCCAATGGTTATATTGATGAGTTGTGCCAGTCATCGTTTCACTTCTAATGGTTATATTGATGAGTTGTACCAGTCATCGTTTCACTTCCAATGGTTATATTGATGAGTTGTACCAGTCATCGTTTCACTTCCAATGGTTATATTGATGAGTTGTGACAGTCATTGTTTTACTTCCAATGGTTATATTCATGAGCTTATATTCTTTTTTTGTCAAAATCACTACTGTCGTATTGCCAATCAGTGCCATTTTTACGTTCCAGAAGTAAGTTTTTTAAGATCTAAATATATATTCCCTTCCTTGATTCCACTGTAGCG
>NW_013669659.1:14615-16436 GCF_000517525.1 Limulus polyphemus
AAAAAAACATAGCGGTAAAATGCCATTTTTTTACACATCTCTTAGTTTCAGCTGCAATGAACAAATTACAAGGAAAAACAAAAATATCCATTAACTTATTTTTACAACAATGTTAGGCCTATTGTTTTTTTTTCAATATTTCGGCGTTTAAAGCCATAACTTTACCTGATTTAGTCCCCCAGTGGCACAGCGGTATGTCTGTGGACTTACAACGCTAGAAACCGGGTTTCGATACCCGTGGTGGGTAGAGCACAGAGAGCCCATTGTGTAGCTTTGAGCATAAATTCAAAATAAACAAACAAACAATACCTGATTTAACAGATAATATTTCGATTTTCTTTTATATATTGATGGACAATATTTCCTGTCACTGGTAAAACATGAATAAGACAAATGACAGATTTGAAATTTTACTTATATATTAGTGAATTTAAATTAATAGTGGAAAATATAAGAAGAATGTGAAAAAAAAGTAAGTTGTCCAGTATAACAAATGATCACATAATAAAGGCAATAATTATATATATATGGATTTGTACATTAAAATTCAAGTATAATTCAAAGTTTGTATGTTTTGAATTTCGCGCAAAGCTACACGAGGGCTATTTGAGCTAGCCGTCCCTAATTTAGCAGTGTAAGACAAAAGTGAAGGCAGCTAATCATCACCACCCACTGCCAACTCTTGGGCTATTCTTTTACCAACGAATAATGGGATTGGCCGTCACATTATAACGCCCCACGGCTGAAAGGGCGAGCATGTTTGGTGGGACGGGGATTCGAACCCGCGACCCTCAGATTGCGAGTCGAGTGCCTAACCACCTGGCCATGCTGGGCCCATTATTCAAACTAGATTCACCATATGCATATTTTAATAAGTAATATTTATTCATTGAATGAACAAATATTATTTCTAGAAAAATTACGGAAATAAAAAAGTAACACACTAAATTCCTATCCTAAAAAATAGAAGAAAAAAAAACGTTCATCTTTTGTTTCTTTCTCCCCTCCCCTGTTGGTCTGTGGTAACTTTATGGACGCACAGCGTAAAAATCCTTGGTGTAATCACTCGTGATGAATATAGTGCAGATAGCCAATCATGTAGCTTTGCGCTAAAAAAACAACACAAAACGTTTTTCTTCCATTCCTGCTATTTTGGTTTAAAAAAAATAAGAAAACAGGAAAATCAAAAACATTTTAAAATCAGAGGATCAATTCTGTTAATTTCACAAATAGATCTTGTTCTTGATGGGAATTTTTGTGGTGAAAATCCCCAAACTTCTAACTTCTAACTTATAAAAACCGAAACACGGATTTCACGTGAGAATAATGGTTGAAAATTTAAAACAGCTGAAGCAGCTTCTCAACTGCTACAACCATTCTGGAGGGCCTGACTATGATAGAAATCTCAACGTATTAAATAACTCAAATGATGATTCATTTCATTTCTTGTAAATAGTGTGTACGGCTGTGATCTTCCAAGGTTTGATTTCGCTGTTTTGCTTTTTGTAGATAAAGCCTAATTCCACAACCAGTCTACGCATGATAATATTGGAAAACAGGAAATAAATATGATTAAATAATGAAGAGATAAATTTCCACAATAATATTCAACCATCATCGACAACACAGAGAAAAAAACACCACATGTTGTCGGTTAGTATAAGTATTTTATATGTGGTACTATAAACAGTAATCCAAAACGTTCGATATGTTTCCAAACTGTTCTTTTGAATTTCGCGCAAAGCTACACGAGGGCCATCTGCGCTAGCCGTCCCTAATTTAGCAGTGTAAGACTGGAGGGAAGGCAGCTAGTCATCACCA
>NW_013669659.1:16446-27497 GCF_000517525.1 Limulus polyphemus
AACCCGCGACCCTCAGATTGTGAGTCGAGCGCCTTATCCACCTGGCCATGCCGGGCCTTTCTAAACTGTAACTCATGTGGATATTTCTTCATTCTGATCTGGTTATCTCTAACAATTTCCAATAAAAAAATTCATATCATTGTAGATAATAAAATAAATCCAAATAAAAAGTCTCTTGATTATTCAAAATTCTTTATGTTTACATAAAGTAAAGTATCATTCACCCATTCTTTTCCCTCGTTTTATCATCATCATTGAAAAACTTGTATCCTGATATTTCAGAAACTACCTGTTTTCTTTTCTGTCTAAATCTAATCAAGTTCTAGTAACATCCTTTAAGTTCTCAAATTTGTACGAAACATTTATGGCTCATTCAAGGATAGCTTATGTAAATCGTATTTAATAACATTTATTAGCTTTCTAATCATTAGTATTAATGTGATGAGTTTTTGTAGCACCAGCATTATAATTCCTATTTGTTGATCACACGTCTTGTCGTGCTTGAATATTAACTAAAAACAGCTCCCAAAAGATAACAAGAAAAGAAAGCTGCTATTGATGTGAAAAAAATGGACATTACATCCAAAGCTGTGGTGAATCGGACTTTGATAACAAACCTAGGAGACAGTTTCCTGAGGATGAGAACACTACATCTATCCCATTTGAGACAAGGAATACATCATTTAAAACAAAAACATCTTGATTAGTTCTGGTTCTACAGTCACCTGATCTGTTAATGAATGTTTGAAAACTGTCTACATGGACGAAGAAAGAGGGTTGTCTGATGCAAACAGTAAATGATCATTGGTGTTACGTCACCAGGAAAATGGCAAAATAGTTAGCTTAGAAGAAGAAATTGTCAGAGGTAATTCAGCTCTTCTGAAGTGTTCGAGATTCTTTTCTAGACTATTTCCAGAATATTCCCAGGGATGGAACCACCAGTGGATCCCTTTTACTATGTATACGGATAGAACATCCGAAATGACAAGAAGGGTAAGTGAACTTCCAGTCTTAAACAAACGAAAAGAAAAGCACCAAAAATTTTGGGAATGAACAGTTTAGAGACAGTAAATTAGTTAAATAAAGAATATCTTGTTTTGTAACTTAAAAGTTTGATTGCACTTTGTTTTACACATACACAATTAATTAATGACTTAATGCTTCTAATGCAAATATTTATAAATGTTAATATGTTTTCGTGATTATAAATTCTTAAGTTTAATATACCATCCTTTTTTTTTATTGCGTAATACAATTGTTCAAGGAACCTAACAGTTTAGGGAGGGCAGCGGTGTTGTAGAATATATTTTTCTAAAATTAAGATCTTTGTATTAATTTTGGCTAAAGGGAGTTTGGCGTTATATGATGACCGTGGGGCTCAACTTCTGAAATTTTATTAAAAGTCTAGAAAATGGTTTGAGCTATATCAAAAACAAACTTACAGTTTATTAGATGATGGATAGTCGAAAAAATAAAAGTAATTCGTTATCATTAAGTGGACTGCACTTTGCATTCTTAGTTTTTATCGAATAATCCTAAAAAAGCCACCCAATGAAAGAACTCGTTATGACAAAAATTTTATGGTGTGCAATGACGAAACAAAACAAAGTTTTAAATGACTTCACCTCAAACGGTAAAAAGCACTTTCATTGTGTGAGCTGAAAGATTAATTAACGTCACTTTGGAATATTAAAACTAGACGAATTAATCATGACATTCAGCAGATAATGTATTTTACTGTATTTAATATAGCTTATTGAAAACGCTCCCAATATGAGTCCAACCTCTCTGTAAACGTACTAATTAAACGTTCATTATTCAAGTACAACGTAATCAGAGCTTATGAATCATTTAAACCTCAACCATATTTTTGCGAGAGAAACATAAGCCCAAAGGATTCGTGCGCACATCTATTAACCCTAAAGGTGTTATATATTCTCTATTGCGCGCCTCTATTAACCCTAAAAGTGTTATATATTCTCTATTGCGCAAACTCCTATGCAATAAATGCTATTAACCCTAAAGGTGTTATTTATTCTCTATTGCGCACCTCTACGCAACAAATGTTATTAACCCTAAAGATGTTACTCATTCTCTATTGTGCAAACGTCTTTGCAACAAATATTATTAACATTAAGGATGTTACTTAATATCTTTTGATTAGCAAAAAAAACAAAAATTCATAAAGATAAAATCTGATGTTTGCGAAAGAATCCCTTACGAAGTTTCAGGAATAAATGATATACTCGTGTTATATTGATTGTCACGAGTATTGTTCATTTAAATCCAGTTGATTTGTGCATTAGGTAGACGTCATAGTCACAGGCGTTATTTTGGGGGAAATGGTTGAATACTTTAAAATTTCAAAACTCTTCGTATTGGAACACTCTTTTGACCCATTGGGAAGCCAAGTCAAGTCAATAGTTTTATAGTGCTTTTTAACATAGAATGATTTACATGGTGATTAAACTTCGGGAAGTGACATTTCATACCTAGTTAGGCTTTTCGAAGCTTGGCTAATCATAATGAAATGTATTTGTGATACACAGAAGTAATTAAATGCTGGAAAAAGGTAGGACGTGTTTGGTGAAAAGACCTGCATTTCCAGATAGGCTGTTATTTCTCCAGAACAAAAAAACACATTAAACCAAAACCTTTCAAATAAGAAACGATAAACTGGTGGGGGGAGGGGTTGTAATAGTTGTCTTTGGTAATGTCCCTATTCTACACTCCTGAACAGAAAATGGCCATTAAGTCAAACCTGCCCCCAGTGGCACGGCGGTATGTCTGCAGACTTAGAACGCTAGAATCCGGGTTTCGATACTCGTGGTGGGTAGAGCACAGACAGCCAATTGTGTAGCTTTGTGCTTAATTACAAACAGACAAACAAACAAAAGTCAAACCTTTCGAAGAAGAAACGATATACTGGGGCGGGGATTTTATTAGTTGTCTTTGGTAATATCCATAATCAATACTTCAGAACAGAAAGTGCACATTAAACCAAAACTTTTCATGTCGGAAATTATAAACTGATAGGATTGTTATATTTATTTTATTCGTTTACATTTCAAATACATAATTTTGATGGCATGGACCGTAAGGTTTTATATAAGTTTGTGAAAGAACGTTTGAATTTAAGCAAATGTTGAATTTAAACAAAAAGCCAAATTTTGAACCAATTAGGGAGTATGGAGTTATTTTTGAAGTGATTGATTTGTCTGGTACCACTCGTCCTATATTTTCAGCATTTTATGAATATTTTCCCTTCATTTATCTTGCTTCACGTGTTATATCGCATAATAAATTGTTGAGTGCTTTCACATTCTCTGTTTTGTTCATCATTGTGTATTTATGGCCCTACCAGGTTAAAGTTGAATCATTAAAACGACATAACGAAACTACTTAATAGAGTAAATGTGGCTCGGAATGCTGTAAAGAAAAGTGTTTGTTTGTTTTGAATTTCGCGCAAAGCCACACGATGGCTATCTGCGCTAGCCGTCCCTAATTTAGCGGTGTAAGACTAGAGGGAAGGCAGCTAGTCATCAACACCCACCGCCAACTCTTGGGCTACTCTTTTACCAACGAACAGTGGGATTGACCGTTACATTATAACGCTCCCACGGCTAAAAAAAGGCGAGCATGTCTGGTGGGACGAGGATTCGAACCCGCGACCCTCAGATTGCGAGTCAAGCGCGCTAACCACACGGCAATGCCGGTCCTAAAGAAAAGTGTCTGCGGTATTTGTAATTCCCAACACGTGGATAATAACTGGGGTATCCGGACTCTGTAAGACCGTAGACTTAGCGTTGTCCCACCGGGGGACGTTTGCATCAGAAAATAAACCCAGGAGCCCGAGAACTTTCGGAAAGTGGAGCTTTTTTCATCAGGGGTGAATAGCGTGGACATTTCGAAACACTCGGCTTATTGGGTTTATCCTTTGATATGGTCGTACTGATTTTAGTCTATTCTGAATTTTTGACAATTTTTTATGTGTTCGTGGAATGGCTTTTAAGCATGGAAACTAATATTTTAGCTCATTGACCCGATATAAAAAAATCAGAGAATGTAGTTACATTGAATGTATGGGCAGAATTGCCGAAATTTCACCGGACTATTCTAATATAATGATATGATACATTCTTTAATACTGGTAACGAGAGTAGGCATTCAGCCAAACACTTAGCTTAATGAAGGAAGTTAAATGTAGCGTACTCTTATTGAATTTACGTCTTTATTAAAAAAAAAAACGTACAGTTTGAACACAAAGCTTCCAACGTTTTACTATAAACCAAGAGGAAAATCTGAACCTTATTTATTTTTTTATCGTTAGGTTAAAAATACGTCATCTCATTTTTGGTTTAGCCGAGGTATTTCAGATCAGGGGTATATTACACGCGTGTAATCCACAGTAAATGCATAAAACTAGAAAGTTAAGCCTTAATGACGCGTGAAACTATGCCAAAAGGTAAAAAAAATGATTAATAATTTTTTACTTTTTGAATATGTTTTGCCATTTTTACAGTTAAGATTAGGCTTGGCATGACAGGTGGTTAGAGCGCTCGACTTGCAATCTGAGGGTCGCGGGTTCGAATCCCTCTCTTCTAACATGCTCACCCTTTCAGCCTTGGGGGCCTTAGGATATGACGATCAATCCCACTATTCACTGGTAAAAGAGTAGCTCGAGACTTGGCGGTTGGCGGTGTTGACTAGCTGTCTTCCTTCTAGTCTATCACTGCTACATTAGGGACGTCTAGTGCGCGACAACCATTCTGTAGCTTTGTGCGAAATTTAAGACAGATAAAAACAGAAAGAAGGTGACAGTATCTTCACGCACTATTGCTGCTTATACTACTCAACGCTGCTTCAGTCAAACGAAATCATAATGAATCAACACATACACTAAACTGTAATTACGTTGACAGTTTTTATGTAAAATTTCCAAACGTTTGTAGAATGCCATCAGACATGGTGATTGGTTGGAAACTCTGCATAATAATGAGCTTTCTAACACTTGTAGAATTGCGTAAACCTTCGTGATTGGTTAGGAACTTTGTCTGGTGATCAGCTTTTAACATTTGTAGAATTACGTAAACTTTCGTGATTGGTTAGGAAATCAGCATCATAAAGAAAAATGAAGTGGTTCTCCAGCTTACCTCCTTCCGTTTTCGTTTGTTTCACTATGCTAGTGTCAATACATGCTAGTGGGAGTGCAAGGAAATATGTTTTGTTTCACTATGCTAGTGTCAATACATGCTAATGGGAGTGCAAGGAAATATGGTTTGTTTCACTATGCTAGTGTCAATACATGCTAATGGGAGTGCAAGGAAATATGATTTGTTTCACTATGCTAGTGTCAATACATCCTAGTGGGAGTGCAAGGAAATATGGTTTGTTTCACTATGCTTGTGTCAATACACCCTAGAGGGAGTGCAAAGAAATATGGTTTGTTTCACTATGCTAATGTCAATACATCCTAGTGGGAGTGCAAGGAAATATGTTTTGTTTCACTATGCTAGTGTCAATACACCCTAGTGTCAATGCAAGGAAATAGTTCACGATATAACACCATAAAATGAATGTAAAAGAAATATAAGAAAGGCTGGAAAAAATCTGAAACAATGGGCATTGTACTTGAAATAACGTGTTTGTTATATCGGTAAGTACCGGTGGTTAACGTACTGGACTTTGGGTTCTGAGATTCCATGGTTCGAGGCCCGTTATTACCCCCTCCACGCCCCAAAAAAGAAAAAAAAAGAGTAAAATGCGCTTCGCACTTTGGGAGAATGGGTGCATTATAAGTGCAAGTCTGAATCTAACTATACGGTCTGACGAAAGAAGTCCAAGGGCTGGCGTCGGGTGATATTGACTAATGGCTTTACTTTTTAGTCTATCACTTCAAAATTGAGGACAGATACCGCAGATAGCCCTCGAGTAGCTTAGCTTAGCGCGAAATTTAACAGACAAATATTATCGGTAATAATTAATACGCACGAAAAAAAAAAGAAAAAGAAAAGAGAAATGATATTAATGGAACAAGTTAATAGTTAAACTTCAATAAGCTTATCTATCTTAATCTAACTATTCATTATATTTCAAAATTGATAAATATCCAAGCGTTACGTTTTTGTCAAATGTTTCTTTAGGAACTGCTTTTCTGCGTCACGTATCTTACACCAGTTAATGAAGTAATTTATCTTCAGCTCCACTGATAAGCTTTAACGGCGAGTCCTCACGCAAGAAAAATTGGGACTAATTTTTCAAAACGGATACTATGGCAGGTCTAAAGAACCTTTCTGTTTTTACTGCTGAGGTGTTGGCTCAGTTCAATTTTTAAAATCCCATCAGTGATGCACACTAAACGCTTTAGTAAAAAGATAATAATATGCAGAAAATAGGCTCAGCTCAGTTAAGAAGGTGTTATTACGAGAAACCGAGAGCTATAGTTCCTAATAGTATTTGTTCTCTCAATTATATTGTCCCCCAGTGGGTCAACGGTAAGTTTAGGGCCCGGCATGGCCAGGTGGTTAAGGAGCTCGACTCGCAATCCACGGGTCGCGGGTTCGAATCCCTGTCCCACCAAACATACTCGCCCTTTCAGCCGTGGGGATGTTATAATGTGACGGTCAGTCCCAATATTCGTTGGTAAAAAGAGTAGCCCAAGAGTTGGCGATGGGTGCTGATGACTAGCTGCCTTCCCTCTAGTCTTTCACTGGTAAATTAGGGACGGCTAGCGCAGATAGCCCTCGTGTAGCTTTGCCCGAAATTCAAAACATACAAACAAACGATAGGTTTATATAGTTACAACGCTAAAATTCGGGGCTCAATTTCTCATGGTGTACAGAACGCAGATTGCCTATTGCGTAACTTTGTGCTACATTAAACAAACCCAACCGTTCGGCTTAGGCTAAGTGCTCTGTCATTTCAAAAGCTTATCTATCTCTATCTTGTAATAAGAACAGTAAATGTTCGAAATTGCAGTCTTGTGTTCTTTATAATACGAGTTTTGTTCGTAGTATGTTGCTTATCTTAATGTTGAAACTGAAGTTTGATACGTGCAGCTGGACAACCTTAAAACACACTCGAAAAGGTACTATGCTTTTATAGAGGAGCTATAAGCTAAAAATTGCCCTTAAAATAGTATCGTCGTCAAATACATGCCATGCATTTCAGATAGCTAGTAATAAAATATTTTGGATGAATGCATGTAAAATAAAATAGTTGGTATTTCATATAGAAGAGATATCTGGCATCAAACCCTCATTCTTTAGTTAGCTATACCCTATTAACGACTGTCTCGGGGGGAGATAAGCCTAAAAATAGACCTATCTCCGCATGTACATGGTCTGGAGATTTAGATCGTCGACTTGCCATCTACGAGTTGTGCGAAGGAAATTAGTAATTGAATACGTTTGCCATTTCAGCCGTGTGACATTATGATTTGATGGTGAAACCCACTATTCGTTGTTAAACGGTAGCCCAAGAGTTGGCGGTGAGTGATGTTGACTATCTGCCTTACCTCTACCTCATTACTACGGAATTGGGGAACAGCTATCATAAGTATTTGTTTGTTTGTTTGTTTTGCAAGAGAAGACAATGTCTACAAAAATATATTTATCTATGATGTTCATTGCACGTGGAGTTTATTTTGTTGGGTTCTTTTCGCGCAAGGCTACGCAAGGGCTACTTATGATAGTGGCCAGGTGGTTAGGGCACTCGACTCGCAGTCTGAGGGTCGCGGGTTCGAATCCCCGTCACACCAAACATGCTCGCCCTTTCAGCCGTGGAGGCGTTATAATATGACGGTCAATCCCATTATTCGTTGGTAAAAGAGTAGCCCAAGACTTGGCGGTGGGTGGTGATACTAGCTGCCTTCCCTCTAGTCTTACACTGCTAAATTAGGGACGGCTAGCGCAGATAGCCCTCGTGTAGCTTTGCGCGAAATTAAAGTCAATGATTTGTCGAATAAAACAGTTCATACCAGACATACAAGTATTGTGGCTAGTATTTGATTAGTAAGGAACTAATATAAGTTTTAAATACCAAAGTATTTAAAGCTTGAAAGGATGTCAAAATATCTAGAACCGACATAAAAATTTTTATATTTTTTATTACGTAATGAATAAAAAAAAACTACACTTTGTACTTAGTTTTATTTGGTCTAGTTATTTTTTCTTGATGTTTTAATTTAAAACTATTGCTTCAAACTTTTCACAATATTTAGTTCACAAAGTTGTCCTTTAGCTCTTGTGGTTACTTACGTGCTCGCCTTCAGCTTAGTTTTTACAGTAAACTTCATTTCCGATATAAATGAAAAGTCATCGCTAGTGTACTGGGATGTAAAATGTTTGACTGGTTTCAAGAAATAGGACCATAAACCAAATCTCTTTCTCTTGTGCTTATGCTTTTAGCAAGAATAAAAATGATGAATATTATAATCATTAGTTATTATGTTTTCTCATTTTTTTTAAATGCCCCCCAATGGCACAACGGCATGTCTGCGGACTTAAAACGCTAGAAACCGGGTTTCAATACCCGTGGTTGGAAGAGCCAAGATAGCCCATTGTGTAGCTTTGTGAATAATTACAAACAAACTCACTTATGATAGTGAGCTTGAGCGCAATTTTCCCCTCTGTATCTACTATTTGTACCTATGCTGTGACTTCTAATTTAGATATGTTTTGTAATTCCATTGTATTTTCACTTGATAGCAAAATAGGAGGGGGAGGGGGGAGGGATGTGTGTGTGAACATAATCTATGAGATGTTTTAAACAAATTAAAAATAGTTTTCTTGTTTCTCAAGTCTGGGAATTTGTACGCGCGAGTGGTTGAAAATCACAAGATATTTCTGTGCAAATAAGATTCACATTGTACTTTTAACTGTTATTATTTATTTTAAATGATCATCTGCAAATACTAATCTTATTGGAATAAACATTTCTATTTTTTCAGTGCTGATGTTTGAAAAAGAAGGCACCATCTAGTGTTCAGATAAGGAATTATATTTCCATTTGCAAACTGATTGCGAGACGTGTAGATGTTGAAAGTTTTTGGTATTTTTGTACACGTAGAATCTACAGCTTGTACAAGTAGAACAGGAAAAAACTGAATTTCTGAAGGTTTCAAGGTATATTTCTTGATTTATTTAACAAATAATTTGCTTAGTTTATGTTTAACGTTAAGGGTGAGATAAAAAATAATCTGGCAGAATTTGTAGTTTGATACATCGTAATACTGGAATATTCTATCACTGAAATGTGAGGTTATATTTCGTTGGAAACATAAAATGTGATCATTCGAAACTTTTTTTTTTATAACTCTTCTCTTTAAACACGTTTTGTTGATGAAATTATGTTTAGGTTTCAATGTATTTGGCAAGTCTTCGCATTAACTAATCCCGCCAACTTTACGGTAAATCTCCTTATAATCCACATTACCACTACTTATTGGGCGTGATAATCTGAAGCACGAGCCTGTATAATATACATTTTATTTATAGGATTGAATAACTCAAAAACAATTTTTTTGGCAAATTTATTTTAATCACGTTTATTAAAAAATGTTACAGCAACACACGCTTGAAAAAATTAAAAAATTCATATTTCAGCATGAAAGCTGTTTTTTTATTATTATTTATTTAAAAGGGTGTTTTGACCAATGGGGTAGTGCTAAGTTTTATAGTGCCGTACTCCTGCCAAAATCTGTCAAAGGTGTGACGTTACCATAAAGATAACGATTTCGAAGGCTAATTTTAATTTTTTGGGTCCATTTTGAATAAATAAAATATTCCCAATTTTAATTACTTGAGACTACTTACATTAAAGCCAAATTGAATACACATATAGAGAGACAACAAACACATCAACTTCTTTTAAACTGAACAACAAGGCAAAACAACAACAACAAACAAACAAACTGTGAACCAAATACAAATCACTAACATTGAAACAATTTTAAAAACTCACATATTGTATTAATTCACCATATTTTTAACACCACTGTAACATTAACAACATTGATTTTTTATAATGCCTTTAAAACCTCCTATTAGGTATCTGGTTATGAAAGTACTTGATATCAGATGAAAATTGAATAATTTTTTTTTTTACATGCATGTTTTTAATTTACGAAGTGTCGAAACTCGGCTCCAATTTCGGGTGCCGGAGCGGTGCTTCGGTGCACTCCGGCAGTTTTTGTGTAAGTGGAGATATGTCGCTACACAAATGGATGTGTAAGATTTGCTAAAAATGTCACAAATTGGGTAAAAAAGATAAAACAATTGCATTAACAACAACCAGAGGGACACTCAATAGAACGCATACCTCCTCCGAGCAGCCTTGATCATATTCGGACCCTAAAAAAAAAAAAAAAAAAAAAAATGAAAATGTGTCCGTGTGTCCGCTGTTATCGACATACGTCCACTAAGTTTCATCAAAAATCCAATAATCTTTAATTGAGTTATAGAGCAAAAATAGTGTGAATAATCGGTTCCATGTTAACAAAGGAACTTTTGTATTTTCGTGGCCTTGCTGTGACCTTGACCCTCCAAAAACTAAATACTTTTAAGTTGAACCATAGTCCAAATGTATACCATCTTTAGTCCAAATCCATTCACGATTCAGCCGTTTTCGAGAAATTTTGCTGACAAATACACACACACACAGGTGACAGAGGTAAAAATATAACTTCACTTTTCATATGGATTTATGTCAGGTAGAAATAATACGGCCGTCGAAATGTGTATTATTTGTTGTCAAGAAAAATAATTGATATTACGTTTTGTAGTCTTTCAAGTGAAAACAAATATAGGAATTACAACGCGAAGATCTGATACAGTAGATACCTCCTTATGTTGTCAGAGTGAATTGGGCTCTGTGTGGCCTAGGTTATTCATGGTTCGCATCCCGTTAATGCAAAAACCCACTCCACACTTTGGGGATTGTGCTTACTTTATAAGAGTGATCGTAAAATCCCACTATTTGATCTGACAATAGTAGTACCACATTTGATGATGTGGGTGTTTGACTAGTTGTTTTCTCTCTAGTTCGGAATA
>NW_013669659.1:28497-34028 GCF_000517525.1 Limulus polyphemus
ATTTGATCTGAACAATAGTAGTACCACTATTTAGATGATGGTGGGGTTGTTTGACTAGTTGTTTTCTCTCTAGTTCGGAATACGCCTGGTGGTTAAAATGGTCGACTTGCAATCTGCAGATTAAGGGTTCAAATCCAGTCACCGAATATTATCGCCCCTTGTAGCAGAGGGGGCGCAATAATGTAACGGTTAATTCCACTTTTCGTTTGTTGGCCGTGGGTGGTATCGACTAGCCAGCTGCCTCACCTCTAGTCCATCATTTCTGAATCAAGGACGGCTAGCGCAGATAGCCTTCGAGTAGCTCTGCTCGAATTGCAATAAAACAAATGCTAGTCTAGTCATTATTTCAAAATTAGGGACAGCTGGCTAATGGAGATAGCCGTCAAGCAGCTTTGAGCGAAATACTACAAAAATGTTATCTTCCACACAAAGAGAATAAATTATTTTTGTTATTGCTCATTGAGCAAACAAGAAGTTGATTGGTTTTTCTCTCTCTCTTTTTTTGCACTGCGAACAAGCTAGTCATTAACTATCACTATTATAATTAGTTTCAATGGTATGTTATTAAAAATGACACTAAAACGCAATGAATAAACTAATGCCAATTTTAATGTTAGTGGACTGTTTATTCTGTTTCGCCATCTGGCGGTGTGAATTGGAACTTGCGATGCTATATATACTTCGTAGTGTTCTCACGAAATACGACAAATAAGGTAATATTAAATAATTGTAAATAAGAAAATATAGAAGAAAAGCGTAATATTTCCTTGGATAAAATATTTGTGATCCACTAGAAGTTACTTCAACAGTGCTATGTCTTTCAGGCTTATAAATGAATGATTGATGAGGTATAGAAGGTTCTTCTCATGAATAAGTAATTCCATGGTCTTTCTCATTCGCGTCGTCAGATGTTTTAATACAAAAACCAAACCAACCTGAGAATAAAACATCCAGTTTAATAGACTTAGAATAAGACCCAAAACTCGAGCGCTTTCGAATAGTTGGCTCTGAAGAAGAATAGTTAACTATTCAAAAGCACTTTAGTTTTGTGTCTTATTTTAAGTCTATTACACTTTATATGTGATCCTTTGTGCTAACTCTTTTATCAAGATAAATATCCAGTTTAAGATATTTTAAAAGAAAATCTATAATGTGATTGACATCCAGCCATTGTATGATGCGCAGGACAGGTATGTTTGCAACAAAAACCAAAGCATTTTTGCAACCATTCTTTTATTTTGGCATATTTTATCGAAATAATTTGTAACTTGTTCATTTAGGTGGGTGGTGGAAGATTGATCTCGGAAACTGTCAGAAACGGCAATAACTGCTGGTTTAATTTTATGTAAGCACGCTATCTGAAAGCAATCAGAGAGTTATATCATCCAGTGAATTAACGATTGAATGTTTGTTTTTAGCCGCGGCACAACGGCTCATAGAATGGCTCTGAGTTTTTTTTTTTTCAAGTACAAACGTTTAGCTCATAGCTCCATCTCTTGACCGATTCGAGATCTATTTTACAGCCGCGGCTATTCAGGATTCCTTCTTGTTTAGAGGAAAGTTACATTATGTTATCTGCTGTCAATCGTGGATAATCGAACCCCGGATCTTAGCGTTGTATGTCAATAAACTTACCGCTGCCCAATCAAGAGACCGATAGTGTGCGCACTTAGTTGTAACTCAAGTTGTTTTAACCACCTCAATAGGCCTAGTTGTCTTTGTGCTTAGCATTATGCTTATTTCCCACAACAACAATTTACCCACAGTGCATTATAATCTCACTTCTTAACACTTCAGTCGATAGAGGTTGCGTGAAAAAATGCAGCGCGATATTGCTTTGCATATATTAAAGAAAATAATTTCTTTTCTTTTTTTTTGTACAGTGTTGAGAATTGATTTGCTACATCATTTAGTGGGCATTAGATGATACTAACATTTTTTCTGTAAAGTGTTTGTTATTTTTATTTAAAATCATTAGTTCTCGATGTTATTGTATTAAAACAGTGAACGTCAAAGTGTTCCATTATCCAGTCTAAACGACAAGTTAACAAGTTTTATGATTCAGTAAAGCTATACTGTGTCTGTTGGCAGCTATACAGCGAAAACTTAAGTGGATAGTGTAGTTTGTTTCAGCAGGAAAGTTCGAACTACTTTTTAAGAGCCTGTTCACATTAGAACTTTTTTTATACTTACTACAGTTCAATTCGTTTGGAGAACAGCATGGACAACAAAATTCGATTGAAAAAAAAGAATCAGACTGAATTAACCTGAAGAGGGGGTCTCGATCTCTTTTATAAAAGAACTGAGTTTGTTTCACTTGAAAAAACTAAAGGGTGAACGTTGGGAGTTCTCGCTGAGTGACAAAACACGAAAATGACCCATAAAAAAGAACTCGGCACATTTGTACACAAGGTAAGTGCGAGCAACCAACACATTTTATCAAAACAAACGAACAAACGTTTGAAACGAACCAGTGTGAATACTACTTGAGCACTATAGCGCAATTACGAACCAGTGTGAATACTACTTAAGCCCTATAACGCAATTACGAACCAGTGTAAATACTACTTAAGCCCTATAGCGCAATTACGAACCAGTGTGAATACTACTTAAGCCCTATAACGCAATTACGAACCAGTGTAAATACTACTTAAGCCCTATAGCGCAATTACGAACCAGTGTGAATACTACTTAAGCCTTATAGCGCAATTACGAACCAGTGTAAATACTACTTAAGCCCTAAAGCGCAATTCGAGGAATAGGATGAGTTGCTATAACTAACAAAATCTCTTTAAAACAGGCTATATCTATATTATATTAGTATGTTACAGCGCAGTACGAAGATGCTTGACGTTAATGGGTGTGTGTGTGTGTGTATGAGGGGGTTAAACCGGTTGTGACACCCCCTGCAGCACTAGCACCTCCTGGGCCATGAAGACTGACCGTCGAAGTCAGGATCACCACACGACCAACATTTTCTCATTTACTCTCCGAAAGACGTATTTAAAACGTTTTTTTTTAATGCTGGGTAGGAGATATGAAAGCCTCTCAAAAAGTAATGGGGAGGGTCACCCGTTTCTACTCCACTGATTTCGTTGCTCCTTTGCAGCTTAGGTTCGTGAACGTCAAAGTTTGTGACAGTCAGACACACACTTCATAATGCCGAATGTGTTTTATTCAAAACTTGGTTACTGAACAAGAACGCCAAAACGAAGAACTGACGATTACGTAAACAAGGCCTATATTGGATTCACAACTTGTCCGAAGAATAAAGACCACGAATAGACACAGTAAAGAATGTGATGTTCGTGACGTGTAAAAAATAACTTCTTTATGTTGTTTAAATCATTCAAGTGTTAAAGATTGCCGAAGCGTAGGACAGTGTCTATTCCAGCATTCGTTAAACGTCAAACTATTAAGTAAGAGATATGTGGCTGAATGTTTTTTTCTTATTCCTGTTAATAGTGAGAAATGTCACATTTAATATAAGCTTTCCTGATAAGTTGTGAACTAGAATACGTCAACACGAAAGTCCTGACAGTTCCGGAAAGTAATCTTGCAAATGCATTGTTCATCATTGCCTGTACCAAACGGATAACTTGACTGAGGCGGTAACGCACTACGAGGTATATTATATCGGTAAAATAAATCGTTAAAACCAACGGCCATAGAATTTAGGGACCAGCAGTATCATGCGTATAAAAAAAAATAGAAAAGAAATGTTCGTGAAAAACCCACGCTATCTTATCGCAAGGCTACTTTTTTAATATGAAATCCAGAGTGTTAGTTAGAAATTTTGTCATCATTGGGCACATTTTTGTTCAATGACCTGATGTTGGACGCCTCCCTTCCCCCTCGAGTGGTCGAACCATTGAAACTGAAGTAAACATATAATACATCGGGCTTGTGCAATACGCTATGTACAATCTATGAGTTGGTCAATCTGTGTACGTATGTGCACTGTTCAGGATTAGAAACTTTTTAAATTCACTTTAACTTTCGAATATTTAATAAAAGATAATTAAGCAATAAATATGCAAGTTTGACCTAATTCTCTTTTATGCATTTAGCCGAATACGGCTCAGTGGTTAGTTTACAGGAATGTGGATTTGAGGATCCATGGATCGCACTCCATTATCTCCCCCCAAAAAACAAAAACAACAAAAAATAAATAGAAATTAAAACAACAAAACAAATGCCCAGCACTTTGGTGCCTTGAGTGCGTTATAAGAGTGACAATCAAATCGCACTATTTTATTTTACAAGAGTAGCTTAAGAGTTGGCAGAAGGTATTATTGACAAGCTTCTTTCCTTCTAGTCTGTGTCTATTCCGTACAATTAGCAACGACTAGTGCAGATATCCCTCGTTTATCTTTGTGTGAAATCAAACGAACAGATCTACGTATTTACGCACTTATATAGCATTCTTACATTGATAAATTTAATTCATGAACAAATTGATTATATTTATAAAAGATGTAACGTAATAAATTTATTTAAGTAATAAATGTGTTGGTCTTACTATTTATTCAAAATATTGAAATAAAAAAAAGTTTTCACCCTCTGCAACAAACGACTGAGACCGACCGGGAATCGAAGGCTAGGTACAGTTTCATTTTCTCGAGGCCCGGCATGGCCAGGTGGCTAGGGAGCTCGACTCGCAATCTGTGGGTCGCGGGGTTCGAATCTCCGTCCCACCAAACATGCTCGCCCTTTCAGCCGTGGGGGCGTAATAATGTGACGGTTAATCCCACTATTCGTTGTTAAAAAGATAGCCCAATAGTTGGTGGTGGGTGATGATGACTAGCTGCCTTCCCTATAGTTTTTCACTGCTTAATTAGGGATGACAAGCGCAGATAGCCCTCGTGTAGCTTCGCTCGAAATTCAAAACAAAAAACAAAAAACAAACAAAACAAAACCAAAACCACTTTCTTGAGAAAAAAAAAAAAAAAAAAAGAGAAAACATTGTGCCACGTTCTAACACTTTATGTTTTGTTGAATACGGAGTTTAATAGCTTAATTATTAACTGTATACGACTTGTTTCTGGTAGAAAGACGATGAAAAAACACAGAAATCTTCCGGTAAACATTAAAATCCTAACACGAACAGCATATCAACTACCTTAGATATTCTAAAGGTAATTGTAAAAATGTTTAACAAGATAACTGGAATACCTTCTATAATGCCTTAAATGGCCATAGCAATCTCAAACCTTTGTGGGTTTTAAAAGAGCGATAAAAGAATGGGCAAGTAAGACGTGCAGACCAACTAGTCTTACTACTTTGCAAGTAGTAACTCACTCAGACACGTAGTAATAAAGAAGGAACGACAGTCGTTAAATTTCATCTCTATAAGTCTTCATAACCGCAGATGAGGTGAGAAAAATAAGTATTATACATATAAAAAGTCCAGTATTATATATATATAAAAAGTCCAGTATTAGACATTTCTGCATGTGTTTCTTTCTTTTTCTTTTTAGGTGAACATTAAAACGAACGAGTCTGATAAGCGTAAGAGAAGCATTAAATTT
>NW_013669659.1:34038-36745 GCF_000517525.1 Limulus polyphemus
CAGGTGAACATTAAAACGAACGAGTCTGATAAGCGTAAGAGAAGCATTAAATTTTAGTAATACCAGAGAGAGTACTAAACGTGTCGGCAGTGGAACTCGCTGGGAGCATAATACTTACTAATTTTAAAATGGTCCTCACAGTAAGTACCTTGTATCCGGAACCGAAGTGTACCTTGTATCCGGAACCGAAGTGTACCTTGTATCCGGAACCAAAGTGTACCTTGTATCCGGAACCAAAGTGTACCTAGTATCCGGAACCAAAGTGTACCTAGTATCCGGAACCAAAGTGTACCTAGTATCCGGAACCAAAGTGTACGTAGTATCCGGAACCAAAGTGTACCTAGTAACCGGAACCAAAGTGTACCTAGTATCCGGAACCAAAGTGTACCTAGTATCCGGAACCAAAGTGTACCTTGTATCCGCAACCAAAGTGTACCTTGTATCCGGAACCAAAGTGTACCTTGTATCCGGAACCAAAGTGTACCTAGTATCCGGAACCAAAGTGTACCTAGTAACCGGAACTAAAGTGTACGTAGTATCCGGAACCAAAGTGTGATCACCAATCACATTTAAACTTTGTAAAACTATAAACATATTCGTCAATCTTAAATATAGAAGGAAAGTTTTTGAATAGGTTTTTCACCAAGCTTCTTGTTACGATGGAACGTAATGAAATAACTAACAGGGAGAAGGAATAGTTTCTGTAGACTTTGTAGACCTTCTGGACCGATTTACTGAGCCACCTTAAATATAGGCTAAATTCCATGTGTGCATGTCCTAATGGTTAGAACGCTCGACTCGCAACTTGTGGGTCACATGAGATCGAAACCCGTCTCTGAACATGCTCGTCCTTTCAGTGTTGACATGCTGCCTTCCCTCAAGTCTATCACTTTAAAATTTGGTCCAGGAAAATTGTCCTAGAACCCTTTAAAATTAGGGACGTATAACGCAGTTAGTTATAGAGTAGCCTTGCGCGAGAGTTCGAGAAATAATTTTTCATTATGATGTTGTTAGAAATTGCGTCGTAGATTATCATTTTGTATTACAAAGTTTAAAAAAGTACCCCAGTAAAAAGAAGGTCGGCCCTTCAAAATACTCAAGTTATCGGATTACTTGTATAGGAAAATACGGACATTATTATTAATGATAGCCCAAAAGACTCTCAAACCGCAGTTTTTAAGAGTCTGATTTTATTCACTGCCTATGTTTTTTTTTTGTATGTCAACTAACTGATAAAATTCTGCTTATTTTTTCGATTATATAACCAGGAGGTGGAGGATCTGTAAATACTTATTGATGATAATATTTGAGCTGGTAAACAATTTAAGATTTCGTGGTAAGAAACTAGATTACTACCTTAGTAACCAATTTAAACACCATAGAAACACTCCGGCTTCTAAACTCTATGATACATCTCTCCAGATAGTATCTTCTTAATCAATGTGTTACCTATAAATTAAGTTAGCTGGAAACGAGAGGGGGAACGTATACCAATGTTTTTCATGATAACCTTTAAAGCGTTACTAACATGATCAGAGATGAAGCTGAGCTTATAATTTTCTTTGCAACGTCTATACAAAGAGGTTTTGTTGTAGGACTCTCGTTTGATGTCGTGACAAATTGTATAGATTCATGAACCATTGACTGGATCATTTTCAAACGAATTCCAAGTTTTGCTCTTTGAGTTATACAGCAGTTATCTTATGATTCTAGGCTTACTACATGTCATAAAACTGCTGTATATTATGTATGGCTCAATTGATTTATGTCGCATGAACAAGTGAAGACGATGTGATAAAAATAATGGTTGAAAAGGCATTGGAGTAACCTATTTGTCATTTTGTTAAATCATCGAAATGTATATCATACTATTGTCTCAAATTATATATTTATGAAACATTGAAGTATAAGGAAAGAAAAATAATTTATTTATGGCAACAAATCTGTAACTCTCAAGAATGGCCAATAACTTCTCTACACGTTCATTTTATTTTTCACTATTATTTCATAACTTAAATTTCCAGTGAATTCTGAAACGGATTCTTCATTTAAACATTATAAAATAAAATTCTATTGTGAAAATGTTCTAAAAAAAAAAGCTGTTATTTGCTATGGAAACATGAAATAGATCAGTTCCGGTCCAACCACGAGTCTGGGCGTGGCTAATGGTTAGCGCTTGTTGGGCTGCAGGTCGGATTATCTTTTATATCTCAAATTAATGACTAACCTGTTCACGTACCGTTCAATACGGTTGGTTGTACATATTGCAATTATATTAAGTAATTTTATGTTTCTGCTTCTTACAGAGCTTAATGTAAAGAACCGACCAAAATATTTGGGGAAATCACTCTTTATGTGAAACATATAAGAATCAGGAGCAGTAATTAATGGGATTTATCTTTTTGTGTTTGACTTGTATGCTACTAGGGAACCTGTAAACAATAAATAAATTGTTGCCAAAATAGTTTAGAAAAATGCGTTTGAAAAGCCGATGAGATACGGAACCACATCCGTTGTTGCAACTACGGAACCACATCCGTTGTTGCCCGGCATGGCCAGGTGGTTAGGGAGCTCGACTCACAATCTCTGGGTAGCGGGGTTCGAATCCCCGTCCCACCAAACATGCTCGCCCTTTCAGCCGTGGGGGCGTTAGACAGTTAAGGTCAATCCCACTGTTCGTTGGTAAAAGAGTAGTCCAAGAGTTGAC
>NW_013669659.1:37411-40062 GCF_000517525.1 Limulus polyphemus
AAACAAAACATCTGTAGTTATAAGGTTAAATAACTTGTTCTGAGTAAAATAATTTTAGCACTGTTATTTTGATGGTTTATTATAATAACAAGTATAGTGCCTAAAACGTATCTCGACATTCTTGTTCAGTTTCCTGATCGTGTTGACAAGCTAAATTTTCATAATTAAGAAGTAAAAAAAACAACAAAAAACAAACCACAGCATGATTTCTGATTTGCGCACCACTGTTGGAGCATCGCAAAAAACAAAAAAAAAATTAGTTTAAGTGATGGATGACTTTTGAAAACAAATCACTTGTTTTCAATGACATTTAATGATAATAAATGGATAACCGTTATTAGAAATTATTGTAAAGTTGATTAAAACTGTACAGGTCTCCTCGATGTGATCAGTGTTTTTTTTTTATTACAATCACTTTTCCACCAGTCGACGGTTTTCATTTATTTATTTTTCTAAAAAGACAATTTTTTTTTGAAAACTTTTGACACGCTTACAGCCGAAGGCGATGTACAATCTGAAGACGTAAAACTCAAAGACAGCAACGTAGAAAATGTGACGACTAATCCAAGTGGAAATTGTTACACATTATTTAGGATTTTATTCGGTACAGCACATAAGAGAATGACACCTTTTAAGTGCCTAAACATGCTTGATATTGTTTCCCATAAATCCTAGGAGACATTGTAGTTCGATTTCATGGTGAAGTAGCTTGATGCAAGTGTTCAGTATGAAATTCCGGTTTACTGTCGTTGGCTGAAGAACAAATAAATCATGTTCTCGCTTGAACACTACACTTGTAGTCAAGAGCAACGCCTGAAGCAATCTGTCAGGCCTGCCAGTGTCTTTTAATTCGTTAGAAGCTGCTGTTAGTATGTTTCTTAGCAGTTTGTTTGTTTTACTAGCTAAAGATTCCAAGTCTTCTCAACCGTGTAAACACTTTTATTGGAGAGTGGAAATAAGAACAACTGCGTTTGTATTCACGCGACCTAAATTGTTGCCTCAAGAGACCTCTTTTTGTATGCAAAGAATGTTGACTTCGACGACTGAGCACGAGGAAATTAATCTTGTTGTTCTTTTATGCGATTGTCGATACCAAAAAGATCACAATATTTTAAAGAATGCTTGGTGAGAGAAATAAATGACTGTCAGAGAAAGACACTTTATTTCCTACTTCATATAAATTTTATTAAACGAACTCGTTTATTCAATTATATCTTTATTACTGTCCTGTATAAATTGGCAATATCAAATGTTTAATTCTAAAAAACAAGCGGAAGTTGTCGTCTAATTTTGCCTTCCTTTTCACATTCCATAAAAAGAAAGAAAATAAATCGTTTGTTTATTTATTTTCGCGCAAAGCTACTCGAGCGTTATTTGCGTTAGCCGTCTCTAATTTTGAAGTGATAGACTAAAGGGATGGAAAGCAGCTAGTCAATTAAACCCACCACCAACTCTTGGGTTAATCCTTTACCAGTACATAGTAGGATTGAGCATCACATTACAACGCCCTTTATAGGTGAAAGAGCAAACATGTTCGGTAATAAGATTGGAAAACGCCACCCGGAAATTGCGAGTCGAGCACTTAATCACCAGGGAAAAATGAGCTACGTAAAAACAAATGAATGAAATGTGGCGCAAGTTCGGTTATCATGAAATACATGGAGGCATAAATTTACTTCCAATCTTGTAATTCCATCAGGGTTCTGGCGCAAGTTCGGTTATCATGAAATACATGGAGGCATGAATTTACTTCCAATCTTGTAATTCCATCAGGGTTCTGGCGCAAGTTCGGTTATCATGAAATACATGGAGGCATAAATTTACTTCCAAGCTTGTAATTCCATCAGGGTTCTACCCACCCATTAGAAGAGGGGTAAGAATAACCTATTGGCTGCAATGTGAAGTTTTAACAGGTTTGTCAGACTAAGTTCTAAAAACATTGTTTGTTCCCGTATTTATTTATTTGTTAACAGAATTTGCTGTACGTAAACTATTTTAAAAGTGTTTTACTGCTGGGTTTCAAGACTAATTAAGAACTAAATTATTGGATTCCTAGAATAACATGTAGGTGGATTCACATTTCTAACGGATTCCTACAATTTTTCACAATGCAATTTTACGTTTTGCATGTAGGATCTTAACCCTAGCAGTATATAAACGAGAGAAAATATTAAGAAAGTGTGAAAGGATCCCCAAAAATGGATATTGAAGGGGTTTCGAGGGCACTTGAATTGGACAGAAAATTGACATTCTTATGTAAGGAATCGTTCAAAAAGTGTTAAAGTTTTCGAAATCTCAAAATTAGGATCTATTAGCGCCTTGAGTAGCTTTGCATGAAAATCACTAAACAAACAAATACAACTTTCACACCCATGCCGTCCACCCTGACTTTAAACCAATACGTTCGTGGAAGGTGCTTTACACCAAGCTTAATTGAGATAGATTTAATTTTGTAATGTTTAATAGACAACTTGCGAATATATATACGAAAAAATAAACAGGGAAGCTAGTTCAGTTTAGATACGCCCGGCATGGCCAGTTGGTTAGGGCGTTCGACTCGTAATATTCGAATCCCCGTCCCACCAAACATGCTCGTTCTTTCAGCTGTGGAGGCGTTATAATGTGACGGTCTAATCCCACTATTCGTTGGT
>NW_013669659.1:41022-46147 GCF_000517525.1 Limulus polyphemus
AAATTAGGGACGGCTAGCGCAGATAGCCCTCGTGTAGTTTTGCGCGAAATCCATAACAAACAAACAAACAGTTTAGATAGTCGGTCACACCTTGGTTGATGATGTTTAAATGACCGATTTTCTATGTTACAAATTTCTTCGGGCCCAAATACAAATAATTTTCTGCACATTTGCAACTACAAAATCTGTTAAGATGCTCGATCAGAAAGTCCGTAACTTTTAAATTCAGAGACATTGGAAACTGATAAAAGAAACCTAATACTTCATAACTTATGATTGTTGAGGCCGAGATGATGTAGTTAATTTATTTAAAGAAAGTGACTATATGGAGTAACAGAAAGTGACTATTTGGAGTAACTCAAGATTGTCAGGATATCTGTGCTTATATGAAACATAAAACTGCAGAAAACATGATTTGCTGTCAATAAAACTCGTGCTTCATTTTGCTTAGGACAACATTATAAAAACTAAATATATAAATGCCCCCTCCCATTTTTTTTAACTGTTTTAACAGAAAAATTTCTTTCTCATATGCACTAGATGTCAGGAATGTCTAACTTACAAAGTGCTCTCATTGCTAACAGGTGGTTAGGGCGCTCGACTCGCAATCTAAGAGTCGCGGGTTCGAATCCCCGTCACACCAAACATGCTCGCCCATTCAGCCGTGGAGGCGTTATAATGTGACGGTCAATCCCACTATTCGTTGGTAAAAGAGTAGCCCAATAGTTGGCGGTGGGTGGTGATGACTAGCTGCCTTCCCTCTAGTCTTACACTGCTAAATTAGGAACGGCTAGCGCAGATATCCCTCGTGTAGCTTTGTGCGAAATTAAAAAACAAACAAACAAACAATCATTGCCAACAATAGAGAAAAATAGATATAATAAAAGAAATAAAATATAATAGAAGAAATGCAAGCAACTGAACAATTGTTTATAATCTACCTGCAAAAAAAACAAAAGGTGTAATTTTCTTTTTAAGTACCATATATGCACAAGATTAGAATACATTCATTACCAAAGCATATTAGAAAATATGACATCATTATATTTTTTAATTTACTGGAGTTTTATTTAAAAGACGCTATAATATACATTTGTAACTTCTAATGCTACTAAAGTCGAAATACAGTTTTGTATTTGTCGATGCTATCTCGTCACAATAATTTAAGGTAACTGCTCCTAGACTGGATCAACTGCTCGCAGCCGCTGCTGGACGCAGTGTCAATTAAATGGCATTAGAAACAAGCTTCGTGAGATCAATATTTTCGATAAACGCTCAATGAGAGGCACTATGCTTACAGGACAAAACTGTTTCTTCTGCAATTGTACCAACAACACGTGTAGTAAACCAATGACAAACAGAGCAATTTTCGATTTGAATTTGAGTCGCGCTTCATCCTGCAGCCGGGTAACAGTCATATTCATATTTTGAGAGAAGCTGGAACGTAATATGTATTCTTATAAAGAGGTGTGATGCATATGAGGGTATTAGAAGTAGTGTGGGCAGGAATAAACATTAGTGAACGTGTTGACCCCTAATCATGTCGAATGTTATTACATCTCATGACCTCTCATGCTACTATATACTGGCACAGTTGGTTGTGACTTAAGCCTGATGAATGATAACGTACGTCCCCATGATGCTAAAGTGATCGACTTCAATCACATCTAACGTGTATTCTTGGACAATGAGCCACATCCTATCAACAATCACATCTAACGTGTGTCCTTGGAAAATGAGCCACATCCTATCAACAATCACATCTAACGTGTATTCTTGGACAATGAGCCACATCCTATCAACAATCACATCTAACGTGTGTCCTTGGAAAATGAGCCACATCCTATCAACAATCACATCTAACGTGTGTCCTTGGAAAATGAACCACATCCGATCAACAATCACATCTAACGTGTGCCCTTGGAAAATGAGCCACATCCCATCAATAATAACATGCAACCTTGGTAAATGAGCCACATCCGATCATCAATCACATCTAACGTGTGCCCTTGGAAAATGAGCCATATCCCATCAATAATAACATGTAACATGTGTCCTTGGAAAATGAGCCACATCCCATCAATAACAACATGTAACATGTGCCCTTGGAAAATGAGCCACATCCTATCAATAACAACATGTAACATGTGCCCTTGGAAAATGAGCCACATCCCATCAATAATGACATTTAACGTGTGTTGTTGGAAAATGAGCCACATCCATCAAGTAATTCCGGAAGTTAAAGCGGAAACATTCTTTTACAGGAATTCATCAACATTGATTTTTAAGCATGTGACATTAATGCCAGGCTACCCTTGCTGTTTGTGGTGACCATTCTTTATGCAGATGTGAAATGTCAGGATATGTATAGATTAAAGCTGTTTATCCCACGTGATAATTTAAGAGCTTATGCTAAATAACTATTTGCATTTGAGACCACGTAACTGAATACGAAACTAAAAAGGTTGACTGACATTATCTTGTAATAATGGTTTTGATTACAAATTCCTAGGCCTGGTGGTTAGGGCCCTCGACTTGCAATCTGTGAGTCGCGAGTTCGAATCCCGTCACCGAACATGCTCCCGTTATAATGTGGCGGTTAATCCCTCATTTTGTTGGTAAAAGAAGTAGCTCAAGGGTTGCCGATGAGTGGCGTTGACCTGTTGCTTTCCCTCTAATCTATTACTTTAATTTTAGGACTGCTAGCGCAGATAACCTCGAGTAATTGTGCGCGAAATTCCCCCAAAAACAAACATACATACAACAAATTTCGTTTAACGTTTGTTGCTGTATTTTCTGCAGTGTCAATCAAAAAATTAAACACATGAAATAACCAAACAACATAAAAACACTTCATAAAGTAGCAACTGTTTAACAACTGAATTTGAATGATTTTCACCAAATTATGTGACATGTAACTAATTGATTGCGAGAGACGGGTTTCTATGGTAACCAAAGTACAATTTTTAAATGTTTTTGTATATGATACAATCGAATTTGTGTTTCCACGTCATATATATATATATATACACACACAGGACTCTGGAAGAATAACCTCCACTTTCAAATTCCAAAACAAAGAACTTTTCAAAGTTAATCTATATTAAGTTCTAAGTTTAGAAGTTTAATAGAATCGAGTATACACGTGCCCACGCTTGGTATTTTTGGCGGGCAAAAAAAGCTAATAAAAAGCTGGAAGGCTCGACACTGCACTCCTTATTTGAATATAATACGGATTTTGTTACCTAAAGTTTTAAATTTATGACGATACGAATTTTGTTACCTAATGTTTTCAATTTAGGACAATACGGATTTTGTTACCTAATATTTTCAACTTAGGACAATACGTATTTTGTGACCTAATGTTTTCAATTTATGACAATACGGATTGTGTTAGCTAATGTTTTCAATTTAGAACAATACGGTTTTTTTACCTAATGTTTTCGATTTAGGACAAAAAACATTTTGTTACCTAATGTTTTCAATTTAGGACAATACGGATTTTGTTACCTAATGTTTTCAATTTAGGACAATACGGATTTTGTTACCTAATGTTTTCAGTTTATGAAAATACGGAATTTGTTACCTTATGTTTTCAATTTAAGACAATACGGATTTTGTTATTTTATGTTTTCAATTTATGACAATACGGAATTTGTTACCTAACGTTTTCAATTTCAGACACTGCTTGTTCTCACTAGTTTGATGCTGATACTTTTGTTACGGGTGACTGTACGATAATCTGACGTTTATACTTGGTATAACGTTTGACATTACTTTGAGTAATTAGTATATAGTAATGAAATGTAATATTATAAGATATGTTGATCACCATATATTAGTTTTAAAATAATATGCATATTTTATTTTTCTCTAGAATAACGCTTGGAATTTGAAAATCAAAAAGTTACATATATCATTTGATAACATCCATTCGTTAGAACTGTAAAGTTCACAATCTATCTTAGAATGTACAATTCTATCAATAAAAAGTAATCTCATTTTATATATTTTAATTTTTATTCCTAGTTTCTTTTTATTTGTGGTATTACCTAGAGACACCCTGTGGTATTTATAACCTAGAGACACCCTGTGGTAATACTTAGAGACACCCTGTGGTATTTATAACCTAGAGACGCCCCGTGGTATTACTTGGAGACACCCCGTGGTATTACCTAGAGACACCCCGTGGTATTACCTAGAGACACCCCGTGGTATTACCTAGAGACACCCTATAATGTTTATAACCTAGAGACACCCTGTGGTAATACTTAGACACACCCTGTGGTATTTATAACCTAGAGACACCCTGTGGTATTACCTAGAGACACCCTGTGGTATTTTCTTGTATCCTTTACCACGAAATATGTAATAACTCAAAACTCAATGAACCTTGATGTAAAGAACCCTCCACGAACATATTGGTTTAAAGCCAAAGAGTGTTGGGAAGTGTGTGAAAGTTGTGTTTGTTTGTTTAATGATTTTCACTCCAAGCTACTCAAGGCGCTAGTCGACTCTAATTTTGAGATTTAGAAAACTTAAATACTTATTGAATGATTCCTTACATGAGAATGCCAATTTTCTGTCAAGTGCCCCCGAAACCTCTTGAAATCCATTTTTGGGGGCATTTCATATTTAAAAAAGAAATATTTTCTTTCGTTTATATACTGCAAGGGTTAAGATCCTACATGCAAAACGTAAAATTGTAGGAAGAATTTCAAAAATCAAGCCAAATTGTTTCACAACTCAAGTAAGTAGAGATACATAGATACAATTGTTCCAGATACCAAGCCAATATAGAGGCGTATTGTTCAGTAGATTCAAAGATACAGCAATTTGAAAAATGAAAACGACAGAGATGCACAGATTGAAAATTAAATATTTGACAAAAATGTGATGCTTAGAATGAAGTTGATGTTCAAGGCCTGTGAATAAAGGATTTAAATATTATATTATACTTCCTAAGGGTGCCCTTTGGTGTTAAATAGGAATATCACATATCTGTTCGAAACAATACTTCCTAATAAATCCCCTTGTGTGACAGGTCGTGGTTAAATGGTTAAAGTAAGAAATGGTAATATTGCGATATAATAGAAAAAAAAGAAGCTTATTCTAAAAAAAAATC
>NW_013669659.1:46623-53507 GCF_000517525.1 Limulus polyphemus
TATTCGAACCCGCGACCCGCAGACTGCAAGTCGAGCGCCTTAACCACCTGGCCATGCCGGGCCATTACTGACAGAATAAAAAAAAATAACACAAAGCAGGAGAAAAATATCATCTCGTGTACTCAATGTATATGTTTATTTTTTAATTCAAGTGAAAAATAAAACAGTTTCATTTCAGTTAATGAATATGCTTCTATAACTGTAATTTGGTGAAGAAGAAAGTAAAAAATACAGATCCAGTATGGTTTTATAATCTTAATTAACATTAAAAAAGGAAACAGAATATCTAAAATGAAACTGATTTTTATCCTCTTTATATTGGTAGGCTCAAAACCTAGTAAAAAATGCATTGAAAACATACTCTATAGATGTGTGAAAAATTAAGAGAAACGAAGCTGGAAAATACTACAAGGCCCGAGTAATGCCTAATGCTTAGGCTAGCGAACTGGGGATCTGAGAGTCTCGGCCTCAAGACGTAGTGCTATCAAACACCCTTTGTTCTATTGGATGTGAGTGCATTATAAGAGTGACAGTCAGTTATACTATTCTATTAAAGAGAAGCCACAGTTCAAAACCAGAGGGGCACTCAGTAGAACGCATACCTCCGCCACGCAGCGTTGATCTTATTCGGCTATCAAAAAATACGAAAATGTGTCCGTATGTCCGTCGTTATCAAAGCACACGTATCGTTTTTGGCAGGACATTGAGGAATAAGATTCTACATATGTCCACCAAGTTTAATCAAAAACCGATCATTTTTGACTGAGCTATAGAGCGAAAATAGTGTGAAAAATCAGACACCATATAAGAAGATGGGGATTTTTTTATTTTCGTGACCTTGCTATGACCTTTGACACTCCCAAAACTAATCACTCTGAGTTGGGTCGTAATCCAAATCTATACCAACTTTCGTCCAAATCTATTCAGCCGTTTTCGATAAATCTTGCTGACAAACACACATAGAAGACACAGGGTGATAACATAACTTCCATCCAGTTTCGGTGGTGGAAATAATCAGGGACACCCCTGTTTGAAGCATAGGGTTTCTTGCTGACAAACACACATAGAACACACAGGGTGATAACATAACTTCCATCCAGTTTCGGTGGTGGAAATAATCAGGGACAGCCCTGTTTGAAGCATAGGGGGTTTCTTGCTGACAAACACACATAGAACTCACAGGGTGATAACATAACTTCCGTACAGTTTCGGTGGTGGAAATAATCAGGGACAGCCCTATTTGAAGCATACGGGTTTCTTGATTTGTTTGATTAGCCCAGTGCGTTCGTAAGATGTCGTTCGGAAAAACAACCCACTCAACCAACCTCATTATAAATAAAACTTTTCAAAGACGATTGAACATAGGCTAGCAAGTGATTCTGAACACGTTCTCAAATACTACTTTGTTTTGAAATAACAAAAGTCTTGAAAAATTGCATCAATCCTAGGTTTATCGATGGGGGATATGGATACCATCTGTTGTACAAACTCGTTTTTTAAAACTTTTTATGGATCTAATTGCTTGTAGATTGTTGGATTATACGATCCCTGATAACACACACACAGAGAAAAGGGAAAGGAAGACACCATCAATACTGCAATTAATCCTATTAATTACCTATGGGTATTTTACATAGAAGATGAGTGACTTTACCCAGTTTTTCTGGTCATTTCTTTACACAGACTCCTGCAATAGACAAAGTATAAAATTACTCTGTGTGTTGTGATATAAGGGTTCTGTCTTCAATGAGCGGCATAAGTAAAGATACAATTTAGCAATTTGGGAGTTAAATGTTTGCCCATATTTATTTTATGCATGGTTATGGTGTTGAGGTTATAAGTTTATCTCTATTTATATTATGTATGATTATAGTGTTGAACTAAAAGTTTGCCACTGTTTATATTAGGTATGGTTGTGGTGTTGAGGTTAAAAGTGTGCCTATATTTATTTTATGCATGGTTATGGTGTTGAGGTTATAAGTTTATCTCTATTCATATTATGTATGATTATAGTGTTGAACTAAAAGTTTGCCACTGTTATATATTATGTATGGTTGTAGTGTTGAGGTTAAACGTTTGCCATTATTTATGTTATATATAGTTATGATAAGTTTGCCTCTACTTATATTATGTATAATTGTTATGGTGTTTTATTTGCTAAAGTCGTGTAAAACATAATAAAAAAAAAGTTTGATGAAAAAGATTCTGACAAGACAAGAAAACAAGAAACAAAGCTGTTCTTGCAGCGTATTAAATGTAGATGGCAGAAAGCTGTAACTGAATTGCAAATCAAGAGAGTTCCTTACCTTACCCACCGATGCAAAAGACGTAATCACACACGCGCAAGAAATTATCTTTTCGAAAATAACAGCTTTTCCTCAAGTATGTTATATCAAAGAAGTAAAAACAGAATATTTTTTTTTGTCTCGTCAAGCGGTTAATGTTGATACTCTCATCCTACCAGTATCCACGAGATATAAACACACCTAAGTCGAATCGCCTTATTATTCAGAACTCCCTTGTGATGTAGTTACTGAACGTCTCCCATAAATTGTGTTGTATGCTAAAAATACAAACGTGCCTTTTGGAGTATTGCTGTTGCGTATACAGATGAAACTGTTTGTTTGTTATTAGGCACAAAGCTACACATTGGGCTATCTATACTGTGTCAACTACGAGTTCAAAATTATCAAGACTCCTTTGTTCAGATATCCCTTGTGTAGTTTTTGGCAAAATAAACAATTTGTTTGTTATTTATTCTAACATGTCTTCCGGTTGGACAGCGGTAAGTTTACCGGTTTACAATGCAAAGATCCGGGGTTCGATTCCCCGCGGTGGACACAGCGGTTTGCTCTAAAACAAACAACCAAAATATTTTTAAACGTATTTATTTTTATATATGTATATATAAAAAAACTGTTATTGTTCGTGTAACTCCCCCCCCCCATCTTATCCCTATCTATTTTAACCCTGGAACTTTCGGTAGATTCCTTATGGACCCTAATGACTTTTTAAACATATTTGGTTTAAAACTTCTTCATCTTTTTATTAGCTACATGATCCCTAATAACACACGAACCACACGAAATAATTAAATGAAACTATCATCTATAGTGTAGTTAATCCTACTAGTTACTGCTGGGGTCGTGTATGTATTTTACGTAAATTTACCACACTGATTATTTTAACGCAACAAAAGTACAGAATTACTAACTTAACGCGGCCTAGTGGTTAGCATGCCATCTGTGGATCTGAGATTCTGTGTTTCGCGCTTCGTTATCGACAGAAATAAAATTCGCACTCTACACTTTGGGCCATAGGTGCATTATAAGAGTGATGGTCAAATCCTACTATTCGACTAGAGTAGCCGAAGAGTTGGCGATGGGTGGAGCTGACTAGCTGCCTTCCCTCTATTTTATAACTTCAAATTTAAGGACGGCTAACCCTCGAGTAGATTTGCGACGCGAAGTCAAACAAAATAAACAACAACAAAATACGTGGAATCCAACGGTAGTGAAAGGTAGGGAAAAATCATGAATTGGAAAGGTTTTAATATCGTTCTTTTTTAAATATTATGTTTGTCTTGTCTTCAGACTTTTTTCGCAGAGCTAAACAAAGGTTCGTCCCTTACTTGAACTGATAGAATAGAAAGAAGAACCCACCGTTAATTCTAGAGCTACGTCCCTAAAGTGCGGAGCGCGTTATTTTTCGTCAGCAGGAATGCCCGGCTCTTTAATATTATGTTGACTGACTGTTATCATAATTGCGCACTTTAAAATTTTTTTCTGGCATATCAGCCTTTATCATTCGTTCTTTTCGTTAATGATACTGATTGAACATTTTGTTTGTTTGTATTTTAGCGCAAAGCTACACAGCGCTCTTCTCACCTCGGGGAAACGAATTGGGCTCTATAAGTCCGTGAACTCACCATTGACTCACCGGCACTGGGGGCACGAAAATTTTGTAAATAGCCTGTAACTTTTAGCCCCCCCCCCCAGTGGCACAGCGGTATGTCTGCGGACTTACAACGCTAGAATCCGGGTTTCGATACCCGTGGTGGGCAGAGCACAGATAGCCCATTGTGTAGCTTTGTGCTTAATTACAAACAAACAAACAAACTTTTAGTGTTCTCAAAATTAGTGTTTCTTTTGAAACAAATATATATATATATATTATAAAGACTAGATACGTGCCGTTCGTTATATCTCTTATCTATTTTAAATAATGTAAGACTAGTAAAATTCTGAGCAAGAAATTTGTAAAAAGTTTCAAGGATTTCTGACACTATTACTTGTTGATTAGTGGTAACAAAAGTTAATAGAGTTATTAAGAAAACCATCAGTTCAAGCCAGTATCTTAATCGGAAAATGAATTAGTAAAGAACACAATTTTCTAGTTTACTTTGTTGCTTGATTAACATATTTATGAAGGAAAGTCTGATTTGTTCTAGGTAATTACAGTGGTTGGGAGACGAGACTGTCATATTTTTAGGGTTAACTTCATTAGACAGATAGGGTAAATATCCATGTTATCGACCTGTCTCGACTGATGAGAGACGAATGTGTACATGAAGCCTCAAGTTTTGACTGGTCAAAGTATGGGTGTGGATTTTGATGATATATTTCCACTTGGCGGTTTACATACTTGTTTCGTTCGTCCAGATACCAAGAGATTTAAAATATAATAAATATATTTAAATACTGATAAATAAGCTCGTGAAGTGTTTTGACTATATTATAAGAAGTTTTATAACGTGGACAAAATTGTCAGACGTTTTGATAAGATAATGTAAAGAAAACGTGTTTGTTTGTTAATCACAAAGCTACACAATGGGCTGTCTGTGTTGTGCCCACAAGAGAAAAAGATCTGTGCTTAAGCAATTGTATATCGTAATCTGATCTTGTGGTAAGGATGTTTGAAATTTTATAATTATAATAAATTTTATAAGTTTTTTAGAAAAAGCGAAAAAACAAAGAGTTCGTAAAGCTGTGCTGAAAAAACAACAATATAATATCTAGCCTACTGTATCAGTAGTACTGGCTTAAGATGGTTTGAAGTTAAGCAAAGCTACACAGTGGTCTATTCCGGTTTCTGGGGCTGTAAGTCCGCAGACTGTGCAACTGGGTGGCGGCTTGAGATGGACGCTTAAAAGTAGACAATCTACCAACTACTGCTATGGCTTTTTAACACGTGTGTAATGTCCGGGTAATGAGATAATATGAAACTAAACTGGAAAGTTTAAAGTAGTTACAACTTCTAAGTAACCTGCTTTAACACATGCGTAACATTTCAGAAGTAAGGTGAAATTCAAGTACTTGATTATCAAGCTCACACATTACAGTGGGTAGGTGGAACAAACCATTAAATTTACACTACTTTATCATGTATTCGGTACAACGTACCAATAATTCAAATACTCTTAAAACTGAAGATGTCACGAAGAGATTTGTTATCTAACTCTTATTACAGTTGCAATTGCGAGGAAATTAGTTTATAATTACCAAATGTTTAACTTTATCTTAGACATGTCTAACCGATGCATATCTCAGTAAATCCATCAGGAATGACGGCGATTGTGTGTTGTAGTGGTGACTATAACATGTGGCTGCACCTGAGAAATTACGTTAATGAATTTTGGACGTTAAACAAATTGCTACAGACATTAGTATCATTAATATTACACTGATACTTGTAAACATTAAAGGAGTGTTTGTTTTAGTGCAAAGCCACATTGGGCTACTTACTGTGCTCACTGTAGGGAATCGAACCCTGGATTTTAGCGCTGTCAGTCCGTAGATTTACCGCTGTCCCATCTGGGGACAATCATTAGAGGACCGGGGTTTCTTCCCGTCAAAGTGCGTTAATCAAAACAGCTAACGTTTAATTACTCTTTTACTTGTTTGCCAAGTATTATTGTTATTTTTTATTAGACCGAATTTAGTGTAGTAGTAGGCGTGTTCGGAATGCGAAACTGAAGATTCGTGGTTCGCGACCCGTTCTTGCAAAAAAATGAGCTTCGCACTTTGAGGCTGTGGGGTGTAAAACGTAGATTCCAATCCATCTATCGTATGAAGCTGTAAAGATGTGTCCATTAGTACTATAATTTATAACACAGACATTAGTTTGTATCAGCTGTCTGGTGTAGAATTACCATGACTAAACAAACTAAAGTATCAGCTGTTTAGTGTAGATTTACCATGAATAAAGGAAGTAAAGTATCAGCTGTCTGGTGTAGATTTACCAAGACTAAACAAACTAAAGTATCAGCTGTTTAGTGTAGATTTACCATGTCTAAACAAGCCAAAGCACCAGCGTTTGGTGTAGATTTACCATGACTAAACAAACTAAAGTACCAGCTGTCTGCTGTACATTTACCATGACTAAACAAACTAAAGTATCAGCTGTCTGGTGTAGATTTACCAAGATTTAAACAAACTAAAGTATCAGCTGTCTAGTGTAGATTGACCATGTCTAAACGAGCCAAAGCACCAGCGTTTGGTGTAGATTTACCATGACTAAAGGAAGTAAAGTACCAGCTGTTTGGTGTAGATTTACCAAGACTAAACAAACTAAAGTATCAGCTGTTTAGTGTAGATTGACCATGTCTAAACGAGCCAAAGCACCAGCGTTTGGTGTAGATTTACCATGACTAAAGGAAGTAAAGTACCAGCTGTTTGGTGTAGATTTACCATGACTAAACAAACTAAAGTACCAGCTGTTTAGTGTAGATTGACCATGTCTAAACGAGCCAAAGCACCAGCGTTTGGTGTAGATTTACCATGACTAAAGGAAGTAAAGTACCAGCTGTTTGGTGTAGATTTACCATGACTAAACAAACTAAAGTACCAGCTGTTTAGTGTAGATTGACCATGTCTAAACGAGCC
>NW_013669659.1:53601-58301 GCF_000517525.1 Limulus polyphemus
ACTGAACGAACTAAAGTACCAGCTGTCTGGTGTAGAATTACCATGACTGAACGAACTAAAGTACCAGCTGTCTGGTGTAGAATTACCATGACTAAAATTTCATTAGGAAAATATCAAATGGTCTTCAGAATTAAGAATATAATAAAACTTTCCAAGCGACAATGGAAAAAGCTACACAGTATACAGTCTCACTGTCAGCTACAGTCTACATTAAGCCTAACTTGCATTTCCTTTGTCAATTCATCGTTTGAGTTTTTAATCCATGCAGATATCTTGAAAGAGAGAAAGGAAGTATAGGGAGAAGCTCTAAAGATTGCGAATTGAAATGCTAAACACGTGACAAACCGTTATTTGTATGGCACTTCCATGAGGTTCTTTAGTGAAACTAGATTCGCACATACTGGAGAAAGTAGTCTGGTAATTTACAAGTCAAATGTGTTTTTACATTTGAAATACTTGATAGTGTGCTTGTTTTATGTGCTGGTAAAATATCAACGTCAGTGTGACTCTGTATAAAAACGACCAATCATTGTCGGTATTTTATGAATTAGAAAAGAGGGGAATACATTTGCTTTTGATGTTACGTAAATAAACAGACGTTTGCTAGCATTTATACATACCGATGTTGTTTTTTAGCCATCTCTAGGGATTAAACTAGGAATGTATCATGTATATATGGACAAAGATGAAATATAAAAACCTTCATGCTTGTCTCTTGGGATATGCAGTAAAATTTCAACAGAAGCTAGAAGTACATCAATTTCATCTTTCGAGACAGTTTTTACATTCTTTTTGTTAACTTCACTGCTTCTACGAATTCCAGTGAGTATGGATGTATATAATCGTACATCAGTGATATCCACGTGTTAGAACTTTGATTTTCGAGGCCGAGTACATGTATATGTTTGACCTGATAGGAGTTTAATTGAGTTATTTCAACCTTTAGTTGGGTAGCTTCCTCTACAGTTAACGATAAATAATATATTAGAGAAGAGGTTACATCAAAACGAGCTACACCAATCAAACATCGTAATTTCATTTTCTATATTCTCTCATTTTTATAACAAACTAGTCAATCACGATTCCGTTTCCATGTTGAACGTGATATTTTAAAACACGTTCATCAATAAATATTGTACAAGAATGTAGCTTGATTACTCTGTGACTCTAATTAATCAGTACTATCATTGAAATATCCAGCGTAGACAGTTTCACCAAATTAAGCCTTACATGTTTCTGGAACGTTTCGTGTAAGTATCCCCAATAGAGACTGATTCTCCTAATAAGCTCTTTTAAGTAAACGTTGCTCATAGAGCTGCATTCTACACTTGTGACAAAAGCACGGAGAAACCCTTTATCAAGGCAGTGTTAAAGACTAATCCTATCTGTTCTACATCAGTGTATTTTGTTGACGAACAAGCTAAAGGTGCTCTGTGTTACAAAGTACGATGGAGATTAGAACATAATCAAACAGGATTTCCTCTACTGATACAAATTTCCATTTAAATGAGTAAGTAATCCATTTACTTTGGCTCGCATTCCTTTCAAAGACGTCATTTGTAAAAGGAAGATGAATTAGAATTAATTGTGTTTCACGTTTTTTTTTTTTACAATTTTTGATCTGCTTGGAAATGATCTGAAAATCTCACGTTGTGTTCTTTGATGCTTTCACATGCAAATCCACCCGTCTATAAACAAGAAGTATTTGGTTGTTTGAAAATATAGGAATTCACCCCCTGTTAAATAACAGTGAGAAACACCTGGGGAAAACCGTAAACAAGTTTATTTCAAATTACAAAGGAGTTATAAGTAAACAGTTTGACTTTTATCTATCTTGACCTCTTATTTCAATTTGAAATTTCCTTAATCAGAATAGAGCCTACGGTTTCGATGAACATAATAACAGGGAAGAATCTTGGAATCAGGAACCTTAGACAGTAATGAGTTTAAAAAAAAGGTGTAAAATCTGTGAATTATTTGAATTAGACGTGTTAGTGCATAAACGCTATAGGAATTAGCATTCAAAAAAGGTTTGGCATTAGTTGAACTGTGTAAGAACAAGAAGAACTTAGGGCAGGGATTTACACGCAATTATTACCAGAATTTGGTATCCAGAATTTTCTGGATACATTTGTCGATTGCATTACTTAAAAGAGAGTGGAAAATTAAGTAACATTGTATCATGTTAAAGGTTGGGTATTAGCAGGTATGTTGTTGAACTTGTGACGTAAATAAGTATACTTCGATTTATAGTACTGCAAGACATGATATTGTCCATAATACAAAGTTTTCAGTTGTTTTATTTCATATTTTATTTCATAATTCTCTAAACGTGGTGTTGCAACTTTCCTCAAATGCTATAATAATGACATTTTACGATGTTAATAGATCCTTCTGAGAATAACTCGGATTGTTAGACTTCTACCATGAGAGTATGTAGACGTTTGTCGTGTTGGTCTCAGGTCTCTAATTTTTATATTCATGAAAACGTACATCCATTCATCGACCATGGAAAATTTAATTAAAAACCCATATTTGAATTATAATATATATACATCAACATAAAATATTATTTTTTCGAAAAATATTTTCTAAGTCGGTTTGGCGCAATTTTAAATAGATAGTAGTAAGAGGGCAGAAGTAACTGGCTGTGTAAATTGGTAGAAATTGCGAAACCTTGAAAACTATTACTAAGACTTACAGAAAAGAAAAAACTAAATAAGAGTATTAAGTTATAGGCTAAATAAATTACATTATAATAATAATAATAAAGTATAATTAGAATAATATTTTAATTTAGGAAGAAAAGTGTACTGACTAATTTTATTTATTTTTGAACATTTGTAATGTACTTAATTCATACATGGACCTTATTATATATTTATACACTTGGAAAATATATGTATTTACTTTAGATTAGTTATGTTTAGTTGAAGATGACACTTGTATATTTTTTGTTATAGATTCTCAGTAAATTTATTTCCTTAAGAGTGACCTTTGAAGTCACGAAACCGGTAGAAGTAATTTATAAAAGAAGGAAGAAAGTCCGATATTCCAGTGTTTCCTTATATATATATATATATATACTGTAACATATCTGGTGATGATGCCTGTCCATTTTGCTTTCTTACTTCATTGCCAGTACGTTCTAAATCCCCCTTCTTCCACCGGAGTTCTCGAATTATTTTCAAACTTACTTTGTTTGTTCATGGTGATAAATGGTCTAGCCTGCAAGAAAAACAAGGAAGATGTTAATTATTTGTATAAACAAGAAAGATGTTAATTATTTTTATAAACAAGGAAGATGTTAATTATTCGTATAAACAAGGAAGATGTTAATTGTCTTTATAAACAAGGAAGATGTTAATTGTCTTTATAAACAAGGAAGATGTTAAATATTTGTATAAACAAGGAAGATGTTAATTATCTTTATAAACAAGGACGATGTTAATTATTTGTATAAACAAGGACGATGTTAATTATTTGTATAAACAAGGAAGATGTTAATTATCTTTATAAACAAGGAAGATGTTAATTATCTTTATAAACAAGGAAGATGGTAATTATTTTTATAAACAAGGACGATATTAATTGTTTTTTATAAATAAGGACGATGTTAATTATTTTTTATAAATAAGGACGATGTTAATTATTTTTTATAAACAAGAAATATGTTAATTAGTTTTAAAAACAAGGAAGATTTTAATTATTTTTAAAAATTAGGCTATTTTCCCCAGATTTTGTCTGGTGTTGCAGTTCATTCCTACTGCCACCAGGAGCTATGAACTTTTACCAGATTTCTCAAATCTGATGGCGAATTTCACCATCTGGCAACGCTGACACTGATAGCCAAGTGGATTATGTGTTTCTTTCTAAGTGCATAGCTTAATCTGATCTATTACTATATCATAGTATCATAAAATATTACTACAAATAAATAATAATTATATTCATATAACTATGCAGTGTTTTCAATACATTTATTTTATATTCGTGTAAATATATACATGACGTTTAGAGAAAGTTACGGATTTCTACACACGGCTGAATTTGAAATACATGTTGAGTTTATCCAAGTAATTAACATTTAATTTAGAAGCCTGCACAAATATGGACAAACTTGCTAAATGGAAAGTGATGTACAGTTGAAGTGAAAATTAATTTAAATGACCTTATTAAGGTTTCAGAAACAATAATTAATGACAGCTGGATTTAGCGATATCTTTCTAATGTTTCATAACGAGACAGCGACGACTGACAAACGAAAGTGTTTTAACATATTTTGGTAAATATTCCTAAGATATCAGTGACAAACTTTACTAATCATTTGAAACTGACGTACTGAATTAAATCTCTTCTGTTTTTCTTTTCAACTCAAACACTGCTCATATTTACACGTACATGATTGAAAATTGTTTCATTTAAAGTGAGTGTGAAGATCCCGATGATCTCTCTAGATAACTAATGAATGGTACTTTGATACATGAATCTATAACAGATGCTTTCTGGGGAATCGGCGTTAAGTTTGAGGCTAAAATTTGGGGTTCGATACCTGCGGTGAGCAAAGCGCAGACATATCATTTTGTTTAACAGCAAAACAAATAAAAACATAACATATACTAATAAATATTCAATAAATATCCAACAGAACCTGGACCAGTGATATAAATTCACGGTACTGTTATACAGAATGACTGATA
>NW_013669659.1:59280-60047 GCF_000517525.1 Limulus polyphemus
ATATTGCATACAGCTTTTCTTATACCTCGTAATATTGTTCAACTAGGTGATAATATTGCATACAGCTTTTCTTATACCTCGTGATATTGTTAAACTAGGTGGTAGTATTGCATACGGTTTTCCTTATACCCTCCTTTCTTTCTTTTTACAGTCGGCCACAACTATTAGCTAATAAAATAAGAATGTTAAACCCAATGATATTATTATTTTTCTAAAATAGCCTAATGGTAAGCTACCCAGACTGTGAAACCGAAAATCCATGGTTCGCATGACATTTCCACAAAATCATGCACCGCAATTTGTGATTGTGGGTGCATTATAAGTTAAAGTTAAATCCGTGCTGTGCCTCGTAAGGCTCAAAGGGCCGATGCTTTCGTTCCTCGGTTTCAAGTGTCACAAGCGGATGAGAATATTCGGTGACACATTTCCCTTGGACTAGATGCCATTCGACCACAGGTTAGCCCCCAGCTAACAGCTGGATATACTGGAACAAATGGAGTAAGTGGATGAGAATGGTGACACAGTCCCCTTGGACTAGATGCCATTCCATCACAGGTTAGTCCCCAGCTAACAGCTGGATATTCTGGAACAAATGGAGTAAGTGGATAAGAATAGTGACACAGTCCCCTTGGACTAGATGCCATTCCACCACAGGTTATCCCCCAGCTAACAGCTGGATATACTGAAACAAATGGAGTAAGTGGATGAGAATGGTGACACAGTCCCCTTGGACTAGATGCCATTCCACCACAGGTTATCCCCCAGCT
>NW_013669659.1:60342-64538 GCF_000517525.1 Limulus polyphemus
AACAGCTGGATATACTGAAACAAATGGAGTAAGTGGATGAGAATGGTGACACAGTCCCCTTGGACTAGATGCCATTCCACCACAGGTTATCCCCCAGCTAACAGCTGGATATACTGAAACAAATGGAGTAAGTGGATGAGAATGGTGACACAGTCCCCTTGGACTAGATGCCATTCCACCACAGGTTAGCCCCCGGCTAACAGCTGGATATACTTGAACAAATGGAGTAAGTGGATGAGAATTGTGACACAGTCCCCTTGGACTAGATGCCATTCCACCACAGGTTAGCCCCAGCTAACAGCTGGATATACTGGAACAAATGGAGTAAGTGGATGAGAATGGTGACACAGTCCCCTTGGACTAGATGCCATTCCACCACAGGTTAACCCCCAGCTAACAGCTGGATATTCTGGAACAAATGGAGTAAATGTCTTGCTCAAGGACACAACAAGGACAATGAGTCCAAAGTTCAAAGCCACTGACCACATTGTCCCATCATAAGGGTGATGATCTGATCCCACTATTCGATTAGTTGGCTTTAGATTCTAACAACTATCAGCCTTCCCTCTAGCCCAACAGCTTGTAATTAAGAACAGGTAACGCCATTGAGCTACATGTGTACACACATAACTAAGATTCACCCGTGGATACGAATAGCAAAACACTGGAACATCAAACTATTCAATTTTTTGCTCTCGTTTATTGATTTCTTTGACCGGTTTCGTGACTTCAAAGATCACTCTTCAGGATATAATTTTACTGAGACTCAATAACAAAAACATTCAAATACCGTTTTTTAACTAAATATAAATAATCTAAATTAAATATATATATATTTTCTTAATATACAAACACATAATGCACTTTATGTATAAATTAGATATATTAAAAATGCTCAGAAATGAATAAAATTAGTTAAAGTTTATCCAGTGTACTTTCTTTTTAAATACAAATATTATTATAATTTCTCTTGTTATTATCGAAATATAATTCATTTCTTCCATAACTTCATACCTCTTACTTGCTTTATTGTCTTTTCTGTAAGTCTTAATAATAATTTTCACGGTTTTACAATTCCTACTGACTTTACACAACCAGTTACTTCAGCCCCCTTACTTCTATCTATTTAAAGTGACGTCAAAAAATTTATGAAATATTTTTCGAAAAAATAATTATTTATTTTTTAAATTATATTCCCCAAAGGGAAACATGAAAATATGGTTCTTTTAGAATTTATTATTATTATTTTTTAAAATACATGCATCAAAATGATTGCTGGCATATAGTGGTTTTTTTCGGGACATTTAACATGGAATTTATGTAAATTTATCCTTACTCTTAAATTATCTGTTTCACCAATATATAATTCACCGAATTTACACATTTGAAAAAATATATTACGTTCTTACAGTTGTAATTAAATTAATTATTTATAAATAAAAAACAAAACTTATTTTTTTTTTTAAGGTTTATCCAATAACACTGGGCAACAAAAAAGTTTTCTCTGCTACTATAAAAATGCAACTGTTTCTAAGTAATTTGACGATGCTCATTCTAAAAATCGTGTTGAAAATTAATGATCACCTCTAGTTATCGAATTATAATAGATTTATTCAAAATAATCTTATATATCATCAAAATACCAACTTTTGTCTTTGGTAACTTTATCCATTGAAAATCGTATTTGAAAATGTATAATTTGCATGCGTTGATAAATTTCTTTCATTGTGTAAAGGGACATCTTTCAGATTAACTTTAGATGAGTCGATAAAAAGTCTCCACTCTCGAGGATGATGTTCAGTACTTAATTCTTTCATTAGTTCATCAACATTTTTACAGAAACAGAAAGTATCTTGCATGCTATAGTGAGAAGCAAGACTTTGATGGCGATTTCGGTAAATTGAAACTCTTGTTGCTAGAGCTAATAATTCCATTGCTGTAAACAAGAGCCAAGAAGTTCCCCATGCTGCTCTGATAGAAACAAGTCATGAATTAGATCATTTAGCTCTTCTTGTCTGATCAGATAAGACAGTTTATGATGAGGTGCCACAGGAATAGAATTACTAGATGAAGAGGATGAAGATGATTTATTGTCTTCTTCACAGGATAATTATTCTGTTTCCAAATTTGCTGGTGGATGTGGCACTCGAAGACCATCCCCATGAAGTACTGGTTTCATTGCAAATATCTGGATATTTAATATATCGTTTGGTTTGGCCCGAATATCCAAAAATATTAGCCATGCAAAAATAACAGACAGTGAGATGATATTTAGGCTCATACCATATCATGGGAACTGCAAATGGCATCTTGTTTTATCCTTATTCAACCACTGTGTCAAGCTAGATGTGCAGACTGTACAACACACATGTGGAGCCCAGTGTTTTTTCTTGAACACCGATTTTACACCCAAAATAGTGGTAGTTTAGCTACCTTTAACTTGTTTGTGATGGTCTTCCTTCATGACACTGTAATATATTTTTCACAAATTTAGCAGAAGCTTTTTGGGCGATTTTTGCACTGTCAGACTTTACTTGAACTGGAGACAGTCAGCATTTCAAATGATTTTCTAAAAAAAAATATAAAATAACTTATGTGTACAGTACTTGAGTTTAAAAGATTAAAAAACAACAACAAAGTTTTGAAGAATTTGATTATATCGCGTGTATGATGCAAGGAAAAAGATTGGACTTTGTTTTGATTGTGCGAGGCAAAAATGACCAACTGAGTGAGTGATAAGCGTCTGACTCCGCCCCTTTTATGGCTTTCTCGAATGTTCTACAAATTGAGCACGTTATGATTTCATGATTCCCGAGCGGAACATGTGAGCATGGGAATGAAGCAAAAGTGGTGCAATTCACTACAGTTATATCCAGAAGGAATATTATATACGAACAATATATTTGGAATTTTACACCAATAGAGTACAGTCAATGTTTGAAGTTATGAAAAATGTATGTCTTTTATCCATTAACCTTAATTTCACAGCATAAATCTATTGTACTGAGTTGATTGCATGATATTTCACATGGTGCTGATAAATTATTGAGATATTACGATAACTCAAAATCTAGAGGTGATGGACAAATTATGACTAAATTTTTGAAATAAGCACCATCAAATTACTCACCTTACATCAACTTTCATTCAAACATCATATTCACTTTCGTTCACCATATATCCACTTTCATTCAAACATCATATTCACTTTCGTTCACCATATATCCACTTTCATTCAAACATCATATGCACTTTCATTCAAACATCATATCCACTTTCATTCACATTATATCAACTTTCGTTCACCATATATCCACTTTCATTCTAACATCATATCCACTTTCATTCAAACATCATATCCACTTTCATTCAAACATCATATCCACTTTCATTCATATTATATCAACTTTCATTCAAACATCATATCCACTTTCATTCACATTATATCAACTTTCGTTCACCATATATCCACTTTCATTCACATTATATCAACTTTCATTCATATTATATCAACTTTCATTCAAACATCATATCCACTTTCATTCACATTATATCGAAAGTGGATGTAAGGTGAATGAAAGTGGATATAAGGCTTGGATGAAAGTAGATATAAGGTGAATGAAAGTGGATATATGGTGAACGAAAGTTGTTTCAAACTTTATATCCACTTTCATTCAAACTTTCTTCCTTCTTCTTGATGAGGTCTTCCATGTTGGATGTTATTTATTTCATCTATTTAAACGTTTTCTCTTTAGTTTATCTTTTTTTCGAAGAAACCATTTAGTACAGGAACAAGCTCCTAGTGGATTCAAAGGGTGATCTTGAGTATCACCTTCTTCACTGCTTGTGATGGAACTTGGTTCCTCAGGATGTTGAGTATCTGTAAGAATAGATATAGATACAACTGGCTTTATAGTCAGTTAATGAAGTTAATAATATGAAAACATTAAACACTATTCTGAAAGTCAAGGATTCCAAATCAAGTAGCACATTTTTCTAGTTGCAACAACCAAGCTACATATTTGATGACGAAGAACCCACTTTTTTGAAAATAAATTTTGGAGACGGCTTGAATGGGTAGTGAAAAAACTTTATTATAAATGTACAACGTTTGGATAAGCTCATGTCATCATCAGGTACAAGTAGTTTACATAGACACATTAATATATATATATATATATATATATATATATATA
>NW_013669659.1:64980-72882 GCF_000517525.1 Limulus polyphemus
CTCATGTCATCATCAGGTACAAGTAGTTTACATAGACACATTAATATATATATATATATATATATATATACAGAGGTCACAAGACCGGAGATTGCTTAATAGCAAAAAATCACTGGATATCTATATAAATGTAATGTTGAATAAAAAACCGGACATGAACAAACGCAAAATAAGAGGAAGCTATTTTAATTGAACAAAACAGCTCTACTCTAAAACCAACCCCCAGGATTCCAAGATACCTTTTCCAAGCTGTTAAGTAATCTCCGGTCATGTGACCTTTTTTGTTCCATACTATACACGTGTGTTTGTTTAAACTACTTAAACCTGATGATGACATAAGCTTGTCGAAACGTTGTACATTTCTTTCACTACTCGTTCAAGTCGTCTCCAAAGTCTATTAACGTTGCTACATAAAAGTTTGACAGTGATGAATCTTGCATATAAAATGGCCAAACAGTTAAGTTTCCACGCCAAATATTACATTTACACTAAAAACAAATATACCACTTCAGGCTGAGGTTCTTCCTCACATTTCCTCCTCACTGGAGGCTTTATCTTCGATTTCACACAGTACAGATGAGGGCTAAACGAAGGAAGTATTGATGACACAGTATTATTTTTGAAGTGTCGTGAAGCTTCAACTGGACATACCTATTAAAATAATTCTTTTTTACAATTTAACTGACATTATATGAAAAGGTTGAAACAGTGTGTTTCTAATATTTCTCTACTGCCTCATTTAATTCAATTTAATTTAAAATTCCAAATACATACAATGCAAGACATACAAATAATATATAAAATAGAAATATGATCAAGTTTTTTCGAGCATGGACCCTGAATAAATGTATTATCAATCAGTAAATAATTTATCAATATTTCTTTTACAAAATTCCTTTCTCATTTCATTTGGAATATTACTTTACAGTTTTGGTGCTGGATGCAAATAACTGTTTTTAAATATTTCCTTGTTTACTTCAGGAAGTTTTAAGTTCCCATGTACTTCAGCTCTTGTTTCGTATATTGATTTTGTTTTTGTTTTCCTAATTTTGAATATCTTTATGAATCTATTTGGTGTTTTATAAATATATAATTTGCGAAAAGGTAGAATATTTAAATTTTGAAAATGTAATTTAATAAGGTAAAACTGTGATAAAGATAATATGCATCTTATAATATTCTTTTTTAACTGTATTTTAACTCTTAAGTTTGTTAGATGGTATTTCCCAACAGATGATACCGTATTATATAATTGAATCAAATCAAGCATAATAAGAATTTTTCATTTCAATCTTAGATAAATATTTTTTATATAATAAAATCTTACTGCTGATATCTTTAAATTTTTCTCCATTATTTTTGTGTTCTTTCCAAGTTAATCTATGATCTAACATTACTTCAATATACTTGACACTTTCTGACTTTTGTATAACTGAATTATTATTCATGTTCTTTTTAATAGATAAATGTTTACAAATGCAATTTTCATAAATTGTCTTGTTTAAAATTGTTCGACAAGATTTTTTACAGACAACTTCATATAGACTATTTTTACATCTAAACATAATACATTTTCATTAAATCACCTCATGTATTTTAATTCATTGTTAATTTTTTAATGAGCTCATTTTCAGAATATCCATTATGATTTAATCCCGAGTCATCTGCAAAACTTATTAATCCATTAAACCTACGTTCACAAAAATCATATAAATATATTAAAGATATTGATGATCCTAATACTGATCCCTGTGGTACCCTATCAGTTAAATTCATATCATTACTTATAACATTATTTATTTTAACTAGTTTTCTATTTGATATATATGATTTAAACGAATTTAAAATAATACCTTTTATTCCAATTTTATATAGTTTTTGTAAAAGATATTGTGAAATCGTGTCAAAACCTTTGATATATCCAGAAAAGATTATATGTTATTTTGTCATCACTAATCGATCGATTTAATTGATTCACCACTGTAATAAGTGCATCTCCTGAGTTCAGACTTTCGCGATATCCAAATTGACAATTTGAGAAAAAAAGCATTGAGTCTAAACATCTTATTATTCTTTCTTTAACAGTCTTCTCAAGAATCTTCGGTATAATTGATAAAGGAAGCAATCGGGGTGTAATTATTCAAATCATCTTTATTTCCTCCTCTCAATTTTGGTATAATGACAGTAATTTTAAAAACATCTTGGAAAATTCCTTTTTCCGTTAACATGTTAATTAAGTACGTTATTATTAACGTCAGTTTTTCAACATTATTGTTGATAATTTCTGCTGTTACTTTATCTTTTTCTGCAGCTTTTCTATTTTTTAAAGAGTTTATAATTTTTTTTATATATCATATTCATCAGTTGGTATAAGATACATTGAATTAGCAAGCATACTAGTTTTACACCTTGTTTATCTAACTGGTCTGTATTAAAGCAGTTACAACAATTTTTACTTACAAGTTCCTTTGCAATATTTACAAAACCAATCATTAAATCAACTTGCATATAATTTGGGTTGTTCAGAAAACTTAATGTGCTTATTCTTTACTGTAATGCTTTCAAATATTTCAGTACATTGTGAATCTTTCCCTGTAATCTCATTTATTACGTCCCATTGTATTTAAAAATTAGTTTACTGTCAATTATTTTTGGTCTATAGTACGTTATTTTGGTTTGTTTTATTAACCTACATAAATAATTCCTACAGTTTTTAAACTCAACCAATTCATTATAGGTTGGTAGTTTTTTATATTTTAATAAATTTTATTTATATGTTGAACAGATTATAATAATACATTTGCCATCCATGGTTTATTTTTTTTTCTCTACTAATTTTTACATACCTCGTAGATGAGTCAATTTTATTTTCCTAATTTTTTAATAAAATAATTGTATGCATCTTTTATGTTAAACTTTTGATAGATACTACTAAAACCAGTTTGTTATATTTTTCTATCAATATTTTTAATTCTTCATTATCATACTTAGGCTTACATACAGTTTCGTTCATTAAATGAATTTTTAGAGCTGTGGTAAAATGGTCTGTAATCCGAGATTTGAAGACTGTTGTTTGTATAGAATCTATTTTATCTGTTCCCATATGAATATGATCGAGACATGAATTATGTAGTAGCAATTTGAATAGAAGGATAAAAGCCAAAAGCAGCTAACACATTTTTACATAATTCTCTTCAGGTTTAACATTTATATTTGTATCTCCTACAATGTACACATTTTTCATTATATTTTCTCTTAAAAGTTTATAGTTGTATAATATAATCTTGCATATTTTATTGATTAGATCTATATATTGCTAGAACACTGAATTTATTTTTTGATATGTGCATTGTATGTTTAGTTCAGCTTTATTAAATTCAACAGTTTCTTCTTCTGCATGTATTTAATTGCTTATAAATACTGAAGTATTTATTATAAGATTTATTATAATCTCTAACTTTATAGTATTTTTATATACCCCTTTATATTATATAAATTTATCTTTTCAATTTTGGCTCAGATTTCTGTAAGTACTACGATATGTATTTTCTGTGGAATTAATTGTAGATAAAAAATTAAAATTCTTATTAGACTACGTATATTCATTATTGTTATTATTCCATTCCTTATATAATGCTTCCAGTTATTTCATTTCGAAATACTAATGACAGTAATTAATACATGCCTACTATCATTATTATTTTACCATTGAAGAGTGTCTTTAAACACTGAGGGAATAATACAGACATACCACTGTACCATTGGGTTGATGTAAGAACGAAGCTTCCTTTCTCTTACTGGAGAAATGATTACAAGAGGAAATGATGTAAGAACGAAGCTTCCTTTTCTCTTACTGGAGAAATGATTCTGTTCTTTCTTCACTGAAAGTATCGTCTAAAGGTAAGATAAAGATATATAGTAAAGAAATTCGTCTATTACTACAAAGTCACTACATTATCTTCGCCTCTTAAATATCATTCTATACCCCCCCTAGAAATGATTACAAGAGTAAGCTTCCTTTTCTCTTACTGGAGAAATGTTTACAAGAGTAACGAATTTAAGAACGAAGTTTCCTTTTCTCTTATTCGTTTTAAGTCCGTTACTCTTGTAATCATTTCTCCAGTAAGAGAAAAGGAAGCTTCGTTCTTAAATCTGTTACTCTTGTAATCATTTCTCCAGTAAGAGAAACGGAAACTTCGTTCTTAAATCCGTTACTCTCGTAATCATTTTTCCAGTCAGAGAAAAGGAAGCTTCGTTCTTAAATTCGTTACTCTTGTAATCATTTCTCCAGTAAGAGAAAAGGAAGCTTCGTTCTTAAATCCGTTACTCTTGTAATCATTTCTCCAGTAAGAGAAAAGGAAGCTTCTTTCTTAAATTCGTTACTCTTGTAAACAATTTTTCTCCAGTAAGAGAAAAGGAAGCTTCGTTCTTACATCATTTCCTCTTGTAATCATTTCTCCAGTAAGAGAAAAGGAAGCTTCTTTCTTAAATTCGTTACTCTTGTAAACAATTTTTCTCCAGTAAGAGAAAAGGAAGCTTCGTTCTTACATCATTTCCTCTTGTAATCATTTCTCCAGTAAGAGAAAAGGAAGCTTCTTTCTTAAATTCGTTACTCTTGTAATCATTTCTCCAGTAAGAGAAAAGGAAACTTCATCCTTAAATCCATTCCTCTTGTAGTCATTTCTCCAGCAAGAGAAAGGAAACTTCGTTCTTAAATCCATTTTTCAGTAGTGTCTTTCTAAAGTAAGTACATAAATTATTTAGTGGCAAGTGAGATGGAACATAGATGATAAAGAGACTTTTACGTAAGTTTCCGTTGTAATACTTTTTAAAAGCAATTTTTGTATTCTGTTGCTTTCTGTTATTATTGTAGTTTGTAACGTTTCGTTTTATACAATAATCTTATTTCAATTTCGTTTGGATTGAGTTACGTATATGTTTTTACTGTTGCATAATTGTTGCACACAGTTATCCTTAAATTATAATTGGTAGATCAGAGGAAACAAGAAACTGCTCCATCAGCCAACTCTTAGGCTACTTTTATCTGACCAAGTAGTGGAATTTGACTGTTACTCTTATAGCATACCACGACCCCAAAATGTAGAGTCACGTTACGGACACGCTAACCGATGGGGCATGCCCAACCTCTAAATAATTTATAGTATTTATAGTTCTGATTAAAAACATTATCTGAATATCATGATAGCCTTAATTTACCATGGATATATTGATGTCAAAAATACGTGGTTGAAAGTATTTCTTTCAGTAGCTCATTTTTCGTTCGATTAAGAAAGCAAGGAAATGTATGTAAATAATACTGTCTTCAAAGTTTTATAATCAACATAAACAATAATAATAAATACGATTAATGAACTGAGAAAGAGACTTCAGCCAAGTCCTTGATAAAGCTGTTATATAGGAAAGCGTTGCAGTATTTATTTATAATAAATACGATTAATGAACTAAGAAAGAGACTTCAGCCAAGTCCTTGATAAAGCTATTATATAGGAAAGCGTTGCAGTATTTGTTTATATTAAATACGATTAATGAACTGAGAAAGAGACTTCAGCCAAGTCCTTGATAAAGCTGCTATATAGGAAAGCGTTGCAGTATTTTATTATTTTTCTTATCATTGAACGTATTTATGACACTTTTTTACAGTTATTCCTATTTTTTAGTGTATATCACAAACAATGAAAAATGACTGACGAAATCCATATAATCTTTTAACACTCTTATCCACTGTCCCAACCACCCTCAGGCACATGTGCGTGTTTATGCTTTAATAATGAAAGAAATGGTTAAACTACACGTGACTCTGAGATTAATGAAACAAATAACTTTTATAGGCTTTGTCAAGGAAAGAAACAACAATTATACTGTAAACCTCCCGAAATATCTCAATTTCCTGCATTAAAATGTAAAATATTTACAATTGGTCGGAACTAAATTTTTCTTTAGGAAAATAAATCCTGTTGAATAGATTCGCTGTGTCCTTAACTGGCTATTTATTGTCCCCCCCCCCCCCACCAATGGCACAGCGGTATGTCTAGGAATGTACACTGCTAGAAACCGGGCAGAGCAGCAGAGCACAAATAGCGGATTTTGTGCTTAACTACAAACAAACAACGCAAGATTAACTGTTGACTTGATGTCTTCGCTTTAGTCAATCAGCTTAAAATTAGGAACGGCTATGTGCACATAGCCCTTAGAATATAACTTTGCTGAAAAACGAGCAAAACCTTGCTTAAGTAACCAACGATGTTGTTTCTAGGAATGGTTTATTGAAACCACGTTTTCTGGGTGGAATAATAAAACTGGCATGCGACTGCCCTCTAGTTAAAAGTTTTATTCAGTTTAAAAGCAAAATTATACAACAACAACAAAGCTATCTATGTGAACACAAGTCTACGAAAAATTCATTTTTTTTATATCTACACCAACAAGATAAATGTTTTCCTTCATTGAAACGAACCTCGGTGTTGTTTTAACTTCATATAGATATTATTAAAGAGTTGTCGACACTATTTTTAACAAAGCACATTTTAGCACAAACGTTTAAGATCACGATTCCACAGCGTTGAGAAATTCTGGAACTTGGAACACCTGTTTAAGTACTAATTAACAGACTCGTACTTTCTTGCCACTTATACTAATGAGAACCATACCGGTGTTATCAGTTCCTGCTACTTTTTATTATTCGTATGTGCATGATACTTTGATAATTCTAATCGATAGAGAAACATGAACCCTTCATTTAACGTTTGTTATTTGTTACAGGAACTTGAAGAGCTATTAACAAATTGAGATATATTATCGTCATGCCTATAAACTTTCGAATTTTATCTTTTTGATAAATATGACGAATTAGTACCTTTTGTTGTTGTTTTAGAAGAACTAGAAATTTTCCGGATTGTTTTGTATAATAACAAATGTATTACTCTGTGAACTCCAAGCATCAGATATATAGATGTAGTATAAAAATATGCTTACCTGTTTAATTAGGAACCATAGAGATTCATTAAAAACATGCCCATTAAAGAAGCAGCTAGAAGCAATTTATAGCTGTGTTACAAGCATTATGTAAAGAAAAAACTTATCCACGTGCTAATGATGTGTTAATGGACTGAAGATAATCATTTGAAATTTAAGGGTAAGAAGTACAGTCACTTTTCGATATCAGAATGCATTTAAATTTCATCTCACTTGACTTGTTAATGACTTTGTTTTAGAGAAATAATTGATCAACGTTCTAGCTAAAGGACCAGCCATTTGACCCAAACTTTGAATATACACTTCTATCCCTCCCTTGTAATGATTTTACCATTGCTTTGTATTTTTTGGTTCAATTGCGCTGCATGGCCAGGTGGTTAGGGCCCTCGACTCGCAATCTGCGGGTCGCGGGTTCGAATCCCCGTTCCACCAAACATGCTCGCCCTTTCAGCCGTGGGGACGTTATAATGTGACGGTCAATCCCACTATTTGTTGGTAAAAGAGTAGCCCAAGAGTTGGGGGTGGGTGCCTTCCCTCTAGTCTTACACTCCGAAATTAGGGATGGCTAGCGCAGAGAGCCCTCGTGTAGCTTTGCGCGAAATTCAAAATCTTCCTTACTATACAAGCTGTAATTTGTAATAAAATAATACTTAATCAGTAAGTAAATTCAAAACAAAATTATTAATAGAGTTAAACACTTCAATAAACTCTTGTCTTCCTAAGGACAACATTTATTTATTTTCTGGTCTGTTATTCACTTTATGTATTATTTCTGACTCTTTATCTTTCATTACTACTTGTTTCGTACTTCGTGTTTTTCTGATGTTTCATCTTCATCATCTTTTTTTTGTTTGCTATTGCATGCATAGTTAACAGGAAGCTCGTCATAATGTGATGGTCAATCCCGCT
>NW_013669659.1:73219-74539 GCF_000517525.1 Limulus polyphemus
CGTGACGGTCAATTCCACTATTCGTTGGTAAAAGGGTAGCCCAAGAGTTGGCGATGGGTGGTGATGACCAGCTGCCTTCCCTCTAGTCTTGCATTGCTAAATTAGGGACGGCTAGCGCAGATAGCCCTCGTGTAGCTTTGCGCGAAATTTAAACAAACAAGCAAACAAGAATAGCGAAGAACCAGCTAGAGATCGAATATGTTCTTTCATAACTATTTTAGTCATAATGGATTAAAATTTGTTTTTAATATTCCTTCAAGTTTACAAAATTCGAAGTAATGGACGATTTGTTTAATACTAGTACCGTGAATATTAAATGTTAACTGTCTGTTTACATAATTTTTTCATTTAATACAATTTCTTAAATGTTTAAAAGTGAACTTGAAATATATTCAGTCAGTAATTATTGTTGTTTTTCTAAAGGGTTTCAATCTTTTGCTCTTGGTAGCAAATTTGACCTGCAGTTGCGTAGTTAGGTTAACAAAAGACCGTCTTGCTGTGTTCAATTAATTTTATACATTTCAGAACACAGTTTACGAAATATGCTGATTACCCAGGCCACCTTTATTTCACAATTAATTTCCTTCATATGCATCTTAAGGTATCTATATGTAAAATAAGTTTTGGTGATTTTGAGAAAATTGGCTAGTCCGTTCGAACATTTCGCGCTATGTTTGTGTGCACTTTGTAAGTAGATTCTATGGTGAGAGTGAATGAATGCGTATTGTTTGTTTCGTTGTTTACTTTGGGGTTAATGTGTACCTTTCTTGAAAATGATAAAATGTTTTAAAAACGATTTTTTTTATTATTGCTTCAGCGCCACGAAACCTTCTCCTTTATAAAACTAAGAACATCGCTAAATCATCGAGCACTTCAGACCAAAATAAATATTGTTTTTCGTGTATTTTATAATAAATATTGTTAGGTTTGAAAGAGCAGATGAACTTGAGGTCAAAGAATAAAGAACTTTATTTTTACCCACGTACCAAGCAGATTATCTGATATATCTTTTACTTATACCCTGGCTTATCCATAACTGATTAATTTTATCCAGGTACCAAGCAGATTATCTGGTTTATTTTCATACATGTTCATAAAGTTTAAATATCTTGCCAATTTTTTCTCCTAATCTGATTGGCTAATACTTTACTAACAACTTTAAGAAGAGCATGATACTGTAATACGTTTTATTTCCAATGAGATTTTGTATGATTTTGGGTGGTTTGATTAACTTTTAATCACAAAGCTTCACTAATACCGAAACAAGAATTTTAGCGTTCTAAGCCTACTGACTTAACCCGAGCCAATATGGGGGGGGGG
>NW_013669659.1:75511-82203 GCF_000517525.1 Limulus polyphemus
GAATCCCCGTCCCACCAAACATGCTCGCCCTTTCAGCCGTGGGGATGCTATAATGTGACGGTCCATCCCACTATTCGTTGGTAAAAGAGTAGCTCTAGAGTTGGCTGTGGGTGATGATGACTAGCTGCCTTCCCTCTAGTCTTACACTGCTAAATTAGGGACGGCTAGCGCAAATGGTCCTCATGTAGCTTTGCGCGAAATTCAGAAACAAACAATTATCCTCAAAATGACTCGATTGGAAGTCGTAATAAAGACACGCCGTAAGCACTAATGCGGTGTGCCATCTATTATTATGTTCTCAAAGTATTTTTAGCCATAAAAGTTCATTAGGTTTAATTCTTTGAGTCTATTTTTCAGTAAGAGTCGTAAGATCAGATGATGTATTCATGTGTATTACTTTAAGTTTAAAGAGGGAAAGCTGGCGAAGCATTAGAAATCGGTAGCCCTAAAATCTATGATAAAATCCACGTTAACTGCAGATGTTGTTTTCACATTCCTCGTAATTTGTTTCTATCGGATTCGTAAAGATAGGCATGTAAAAATAGAATTTCAGGTCCATCATTTGTCACTCGCAAGTTATTCATTACCCAAGAGGCCTTTCTTTCAACACTAGAACTCGTCAGTTAGGCTGGACCATGCGTGGAAAATATTAGTTATAGTGATTTATATCTCAAATTTTAGGCCTGTTGGTATTTAGGTAAACTATTTAATCTCGTTTGTTTCATCTTCTGGCAAGCCTTCTTGGTGATCACTACATATCCAAGGAACCTAATACCAGCACTCATTATCACTTTTACTTCTTCCAAAATTGTTCTTTATTAGTGTGCCAGATAAAAATATTTTTGAGATATCTTTATAGAAGAAATCCCGCGAGTTTCGTGCTGTGGAATATAAATGATGAAATTCCTAGGGAAGTAATAAGATTATTCCCCCTATTGTAGGCTTAACTATGCATCGGTTGCCACGTGATGAAGGCTTCACTTTATGATCTATAAAGAAGAGGGCCACAGTTGTACGGCGAGCTTGATACTTTCATTTATCGTTATGAATCAAAAAGCCACCAACAGTTGCTGTCATCAGCGTTGCTCGGATTTCCCCTGAGAACTCTTTAAAAGCGGTTCTCTCTTCTTCGCTTTCTAGTACTGTTACTTACATAAAGACAGCGCTGGAATTTGTGTGTTTCGGTAAATCTCGGGTTTAGTAATTGCAGTGTCATATCTGATATATCTGTGGTTCAAAGCACTGTTTGGGAACATGACAGAACGTATTTTCATTCCTAATGTAAACTGCAATGGATTTCATTTGAAATTTATTGAACCTACAATAAATAAGCATGCGTATTTAGTAAGAGCGATTATTTCAGACTGGTGTCTTTTCCAACAAAACGTTCTTACACGGTACACTAGAGGGACAGTGTAAACTTAAGATGACCAGTAATGTATACTTCTTAAGATGACCCAGCCACATATCATAATGTAAACTTCTTAAAACTGACCCAGCCACAAATCATAATGTATACTTCTTAAAATGACTCAGCGATACGTCATAATGCATACTTCTTAAGATGACCCAGCTACACGCTATAATGTAAAGTTTTAAGATGACACATTTACAAATCACAATACAAACTTCTTAAGATGACACATTTACAAATCACAGTACAAACTTCTTAAGATGACCCAGTTACAAATCATAATGTATACTTCTTAAAGTGACTCAGCGACACGTCATAATGCATACTTCTTAAGATGACCCAGCTACACGCTATAAAGTAAAGTTTTAAGATAACACATTTACGAATCACAATACAAACTTCTTAAGATGACCCAGCTACACGCTATAAAGTAAAGTTTTAAGATAACACATTTACAAATCACAATACAAACTTCTTAAGATGACCCAGCTACAAATCATAATGTAAACTTCTTAAGATGACTCGGATGCACGTCATAATGTATCAGACAGGCGGTAGCATTGCCTATGTAGGGATGGCTCAGATTGTTCATCGAAATGATATTTTAAATATCTCCTCAATAGGTCATCATAACTTTACAATACTCTACAGTGTTTACTTTTATAACAATATCTATGTAATGACTGAGTCACAAGTTATGGGATTGTCTTTAAGTATCTTAGCAAAAAGTTTAAATTTCTTGTTCTTCTTCCTTCTGCTTCTTTTTTGTTACATGATAACTCAAAAACTAAAACTTTGGTGTCAACCAAATTCACCGCGATGCTGCAGTTTGAAATGTAGTATCCGCTTTTATAAGTATTAATTAACTAGTAGTAATTTTAAATAATCATTATTCAAATGTAAACGATGTTATCATTACCCCTTGAAGTTAGCTTTTGTACAGAAATTTGTTTTTCCTTTAAAAAGCTTAAGTACAGGGTGAAACAGGAATTACCAGCCAATAATAGATAAACAATAAATATTACAGTTGGAACCTCATTGTATTTAAAAGTTAGTTATAAATATAACCTTTCTATGTATATTGAAACATTGAACTAAAAAACAACAAGAAGCAAACACGTAAAGAAAAAAAGTATTTCAAAAAGGAAGCAAACGTAGGGATGGCTAATATTAATCCTTCAAAAACAATGCAAACAAGATAGTAGGAATGACATTTGGATCATCTCTACATTATAGCACGGGCAAGAATTAACATATAGCAATATATATAACTATTCAATGACAACTGAGTTTACTTTACCCTATTTTAATCTGTTAACATTCTACTACACTGTGTACTTTATGCTATTATGAAGGGATGATGCAAATGCCATCCCTACTGTATTGTTTGCATTGCTTTTGAAGGGGTGATATTATCCGTTCCTACATTTATTTCTTTTTTCATGTAATAGAGGAGTTTAAGAAGTACATTTCATGTTTGAAAGTGTATTTATTGACAGCTGGAAAGACTATTTGTAGACATTATAGTAAAACAAAGTCCGAAGACAGTAAAAGTTTTGAGATGGCTTGACTGGGTAATGAAAAAAAAACTTTATTGTAACTGTACAACGTTTCGACAAGATTTTGTCATCCTGAAGATGAGTGGATTCCTCGTAAAAGAGTACCACAATGGTTGGCGGTGGGTGGTGATGACTAGCTGCCTTCCCTCTAGTCTTACACTGCTAAATTAGGGACGGCTAGCGCAGATAGCCCTCGTGTAGCTTTGCGCGAAACCCATAACAAACAAACAAACACTCCTAAAACCCCAAAAATCGATTTTAAGACTTTTCAAAAGGGTGTACATTTTCATAATATCATACAAAATAATAACAATAGTAATGAATCTGTTTGGAGGACTCAATTATCACATTCCTGGCAATAATAGCTGTGTCTGGAATTGTGACTTTTGAATTGAAAAATTAAATACTCGTAGAGAAAACTGGAAACTGTTCAACCCTATTTGAAATATTCCCCGTTAAAGATTATATTATTTGTTTTCACACAGTGTTTATCTTATTTAAGTTTATGTTGCGATTTCAACTAAATTTAATTAGTGTTTTAAACACTCATTCACGCATCTTTTTTTTTTCTTTAAAAATTTTAATTTAACTAATTTGAATATCAAAATAAAATATTTTAAGAATTGTTAGTTTAAAAAAATGGAAAAATTAAAAAAGTTACGTTAAGAATGCAATTACATTTAGAGGGAACTGAATTTCATGAATAATTAAAATTGTAATTAGCATCTATCGAGTGAGGGTGAGTATATATATATATATATATAAGGCTTATACCTGCTCTACTTTCATCTTTATGAGAGTGTTAGATATTAATCTGTGTGTGTGTGCCTTCCTTTAATTCTACTTCCACATAAGGATATTAGATATCCACATATGTGTGTGTCTTTCTTTAATTCTACTTCCATCTAAGGATGTTAGATATCCACATGTGTGTGTGTGCCTTCGTTTAATTCTACTTCCACCTAAGGATGTTAAATATCCACATGTGTGTGTGTCTTCCTTTAATTCTACTTCCAGACTCTAGAACACGTAAAAAGAATAAAACAATTATGTATATGTATCTTAGATAGACATGTAAAAAATAATTGTAAGATATAGTTTAACTGTAAGATTTAACTTCTTTGGGGGAACATTCGAGCATTTTTATATGAAAAACCTGCACATCCCTCGACTTTTATAACATTTCCAATAATCTCAATGATATTATTAAAATTAACTCAAGAAATGAATATATAATTGTAACAAAACAATCGTAGTTAACTTTGAGATTCACGCTATAAGTATTACTTTTATACATTTAGACATATATTAGCAAACAAAGAATGCCCGAGCTTTAAAATATGCTGTATTACAAACGCAGATCAAACACAGAACTGCGTATTATTGTACCGAGTCGTGTGTAGTTCAAAATGTGGCAGCACGTGTTCTCGTTATTGTTGACATCAAAAAATTGTCGACAGCGCTGAGCAAAAAACTTATTTTACACACGTTTCTTATAGGAAGTCTACGGAAGCCTGAACCGCATAGTAAGAAAAAAATAAATAAATAAAAAATGGAGATTTTATCTCGTGTGTTTAAATGCATAATTTCTACAATAAATATGTATAATTTTATGGATTATATTATGAAAAACAATTAGTTGGTGTGTTCATAGGAATTATTTTATAAATGAAAATTCGTTTTTTTTTCTTCATAATTACGTTTCACATCAGTTACTTTTTTTGAAGGTCCGTATAGAACATTTAGATGCAACGTTGTTGTTACTGTACCTTGAATATTACATGCTCATAATAATAATGTACTTTATATTGAAACAGACTTCTCGTGAATCAAAACTTAATATTTAAGTGGACCAAATTTACTCTATCTCGTACGTACGAAATAAGACCTTCATTTTTTTTACACTTTTCGGTTCAGGACTTCCGTAGAAGTCCGTATATGCTCAATAAAGAAAATTGTGTTTAAAATTATTAACATCTTTTATCAGTGGTAAATAAAGTAACGACCTATATCTCCATAATGTATCTTTATTGGCTCGATATTTCGCTATTACAGCTTCGCCAGGAACTATCAGTAACCCACAGGTTCGCTAATTCAGGTTACCAATTAACTACAAGTTCGTTAATACAGTTAGCTAATAACCTACAAGTTCGCTAATCCAGGTTATCAATAACCTACAAGTTCGTTTATCCAAGTTATCAATAATCTACAAATTCACTAATCCAGGTTACCTATAACCTACACGTTCGCTAATCCAGGTTATCAATAACCTACAAGTTCGTTTATCCAAGTTATCAATAATCTACAAATTCACTAATCCAGGTTACCTATAACCTACACGTTCGCTAATCCAGGTTATCGATAGCTCCTGACGTAGCTCTAACAGCGAAATATCGAACCCATAAAGATACATTCTGGATATACAAGTCGTTATTTTATTTACGTTAGTAAAAATGTCTCGTAATAAACTCTGGTTTGCGTTAAACAAAGTTAAGAAAATAACATACCAGTTTTATTGTTGTTATAATACATAAAATACTTATCCAAAATGCATAAAATTCCGAAAGTCAGTCCAAACATTAAGAGTAGAGCGGGCACGTTTTTCAAAAAATAGTTAATGTGCTTTACACTAAAAATAGAGCTCCTGGTGAAGACAAAATACGATTCATTCTCATTAAAAAGGATACTCTGTGATTATATAGTTATCAAATCTTTTCAACTTACCCTAATGTTGGATACATACCAAACTCTCGGCTGAGGTACCATGTTTCATAAAGAAAAACCAGCGGACAAACCAGATAGTTACAAACCAATGAGTTAGCTCTGATGTTTATGCAAAATTCTTGAACAAATAATGGCAAGTAATAAATTACTCGAAACGGCTTTTTGAAATTCAAATAAAGAACGCGCCACGTTATAAGGCTCACAGAAAATATATTTTACAAGTTTTCAACAATAACTCGTGTTCCATAGAATGTTTTTTTTTAGACGTACAAAAATAGCTTTTGGGTAGCCCCAGTTCTTTAATTTCGTACTTTCTTTAGGCTTGATTTTATTAATATTTTTAACATGCATGAATGATTAACAAAAGCTTCTTGTCCCGATAAGCTTCAAGCATTTACAAAGACAGTCGTATGACCACTGTAACAAACTCTCTTTGATATGGTTGCTGCTTAATCATCATGGCAACACGCACCATGCTGTTCATAAGATGTAACATCATCTCAAGTCTACCGTCATTTCGCTTACACTTGTTTGCTGTAATTTATGGTCTTTCTCAATTAGGTGTACTAGAGGAGAGATGTAAGTAAGAACTTTAGGCATAGCAACCCTATCTAGTTTAAGCCTACATAATTCTCTGACATATGGTCTTAATACTAATAGTTACAGGTAAAGAAAAAAGTATTCCAAAAAGGAAATCAATGTAGGGATGGCTAATATTAATCCTTCAAAAGTAATGCAAACAAGATGGAAGGGATGGTACATGTATCATCCTTACATAATAACACAGGAACACAGTGTAGTAGAATGTTAACAGATTAAAATAGGGTAAAGTAAACTGAGTTGTCATTGAATAGTTATATATATTGCTATATGTTAATTCTTGCCCGTGCTATAATGTAGAGATGATCCAAATGTCATCCCTACTATCTTGTTTGCATTGTTTTTGAAGGATTAATATTAGCCATCCCTATGTTTGCTTCCTTTTTGAAATACTT
>NW_013669659.1:82946-85979 GCF_000517525.1 Limulus polyphemus
TTGTTGTTTATGTAAGGAATGTTCATTGTTTCCGTGCACGTCTTTGTTGTTTATGTAAGGAATGTTCATTGTTTCCGTGCACGTCTTTGTTGTTTATGTAAGGAATGTTCATTGTTTCCGTGTACGTCTTTGTTGTTTTGGGATCTGTTGCTGTTGTAATGCTTTTGTTTCTTTGTGATTTGAAAACATTCCATATGTAATATTCTGGGTATTCGTTTCGTAATAGTAGTGTTTTAAAGTCATTTTGTACTATTTGAATGTCATTCGGTGTGGAGCAGTTTCGATTTATTCTATTTAATACTCCTATTATTGGTCCCCTTTTGATTTGGTCTAGGTGCTGTGATTTGTAGTGGGGATATATCGGCTTCTTGCATTCTTTATTATGCATATAACTCTGTATTTGTCTGTTTTGGACTTTTAGGGTTACGTCTAAAAACGTTAAGCATTGGGTAGTGGGTGGAAGCTGTTTAGAAAATAGTAAAACTGTTGTGGTGTTTCTTTTCCATGATTCAGTATACGAAATATGTCGTCGATGTGTCTGTAGCACACTTCTGGAATTAAACCTGTTTTGTCTACTTTATGCTTCAAGGGCTTTGAATATTATTGTAACTGTGACTTCTGCGTTGTTTCCCTTTGCCATTACTTTCTTTTTTTAGTACAAAGTGTCTCCGAGTTTAAAATAACTGATGTAGAGGACAAAATAAGTATTGTGCGGATGGTTACTGATGTGATGTTCGCTGGAGAATGAAATGTGTTAATCAAGTGAAGATGTGAAGTTAATGATATTATCTATACCTTCGTCAGTGAGTATGGATGGGTTCAAGACGATTACGTCCAAAGAAAACAAAATGGAGTCAGCACATATAGAGTGTATATTTATAAGAGTGTATCTTTTCTAATAGATCTTTAGTATTGGTTAAGTGTGGTAGAACATATTTTAGACATGGTTTAAACAGTTGATATAGTAACCAGGTTATGATTTCTGTTGCAGAGTAATACGATGACACAATGGGTCTTAAAAATAAATTTTGTTTATGGTCTTTAGGGACTCCATATAGGTTCAGGTATACGGCTATTGGAGGGTTTTATATCCGTTAGTAATTTTTTCGGCAAAGCATTTTCTTCTTTAAGATGTTTAAGTATCTTTTTGGCTTCTTCTTCGACCTTCTTGGTTGGATTTTTGTTTAATGTAACATAGGTGGAAATGTCTTGAAGGTGTTCCTTTATTTCATCTTGGTAACTGTTTATGGTCAAGACTACAAAATCTTTCCCTTTGTCTCATTCTTTTATGATTACATTGTCGTTTGTTCGGAACTATTTTATTGCTGTTTTTTCTGCTGGTGAGATGTTATCTTTTTCTTGATGATTTTCATGTGTTGCTAGGATATTTTTTTATCTGGTGACGTAAGAAGGAGATCTTTTGCTCTGTGGCTGTTGGTGTTTGGCGGTTGATACTTCTGTGAGTGAAATGGGTGATATTTGATTGATAGACGATTCTGATTATCTTCTTGCTGATTTGTATCTCCTATTGGTGTTGGTTGGTAGAGGATAAAAGAACTATTTCTGGAGTATCGTCGGATATTTCACTTGTGTCTTCTATAGTTTTTGTGTGTGGAGTTTTTGGAAATGTCTGTGTTTGTTCTTTCTTTAGTTTCATGATGTTCTTTCCAGTGGACACTATAAATAGCTTTTTCAAGTGATGTTAAAATATCTAAACTAGTGTTATCTGTAAGTTTTCTACTTAAAGTCTGGAACTTTCTCCCAGAGTGACATACCATTGACCTGAATTTTTATATCGTTTTCCATTGTGACTGTTTGTTGGAACATTTCTGTCTTCTCGTAATTGTACAACAGTGTTGTTGCTTTCGAGTGGTACTGGAGTTGATAGCCTACGTTTATGACGTGTTTGACAAGAGTTGGTTTCCTCTAACTGTATCTTTAATGAAGTGGATTTAAGCCAGTTTTGGAACTGTGGCTCTGTTATTTTATTTGATTATCAATAAGTTTTTTTTGTATTAATTTCTGGTGATGTTTTTTTTTTGGATAATTCTAATCTATAAAATTTCGTAGAATGGTTTTAAAGAAACGGTGTTGATTACACACTGGGGTTTCTTTGTAGGCAGGTTGGTTGTCTGATGAGACACTCGGTTCCCATTGGTATAATGTTATTTTTACGACACTGTTGTAGACAACCTACTTCTTTCTCTGTCCTGACCAGTTTTATGTTCCAGTTCTGAAGAAGTTCTCGTATAATTATCTGAAGTGTAAGGATCGCTTTTTTCTTTCTAGATTTATCATCAAAATGTATAAATCTCCCCAGAATGCGCTATACATTTTGAAAAGCTGTTTTCTTCCATTTTACAGCAACACGTAAAACAAACATGAATGTTAAAAGCACCGTGAAAAGATTAGGCCTAGGACTAGCCTAATCAAAGTGTATCTCTCAATCAACGTTAAGAATTACTGCAAATTTCCAACGTTGAGTAATAAAATAATATCTATATAAATATATAAATGGCCGAAATTGAGAAATTTAAATAAAATAATACCTTAAAATATTTTAAAATTAAACGACAGTTTACAACAGATAGATATAGTCTACTTATACCTAAACATATTATGGGAACGAAACCATAGACGTATAAAGCAACATAATATTAATAGAGTTACAACCACAAAAATCTGTGGGGGATTATTTAGAAACCTAAATGCACATTTGCATAAAAAGTGTTAGTGGGGATATCAACGTTTTTGTGTTGAACTAATGATAAGTTTCGAATTAAGGTAAGTTTACTGTAAATATGATTGCCAGAAATTGATCAGATAATAACGGTTTAGGTAAACGAACATAAATATTAAACAGATAATAACGGGTTAGGTAAACGAACATAAATATTAAACAGATAATAACGGGTTGGTAAACGAATATAAATATTAAACAGATAATAACGGGTTAGGTAAACGAACATAAATATTAAACAGATAATAACGGGTTAGGTAAACGAATATAAATATTATGAAATTTATTACTGA
>NW_013669659.1:86640-93064 GCF_000517525.1 Limulus polyphemus
AATATTAAACAGATAATAACGGGTTAGGTAAACGAATATAAATATTAAACAGATAATAACGGGTTAGGTAAACGAATATAAATATTATGAAATTTATTACTGAACAAAAACCTCGCGAAATAGAATTTTAAACTAGATGACGCTCGTAGAGAACGAAAGTCACGCTTCAGACATGGATAAATTGGAAACAGATCTGAGTGATTGAAAACAGTAATCATTGTGTCAGTTTGTAATTGTCTTATTGAAGCTCGACTTTGTTACGCCCGCCGTATTTCCGTTTCTAATAATGAGGGTTCTTAACAATTGAAGCTCGTTTCATAGACCTAATAGTCATGATGGGGAACTTGTATTAATTTTTTAAGCATGTTAAAACACTAATAAATCATGTTCTATGAAGACAATAAAACAAGGGTTACGATAGCGTTTAGTTTTAGATACCATACTAAAATACTATAGGACATTATCAATTGGTTTTTCCTACTTTCTGGATGATAGAAAAGTTGCTTCTCTTATATGTAATTAAAAAAAAAGTCCATAGAAACTGCAGAACACAAAATGTGAAACCGTAAGTTTGTATCTATCTCCACAGGGACCCAAAGAACCTCCGTATAAAATTTGGTGAAGATCCATCCATATGGGGCGAAGTAGTGGTAAAAAAACAACTAAAAAGGCCATAAAAATTGCGAAACGCAAATCTGAAAATTTGTATGCACCCCCACATGGACCAAATGAACCTGTATACCAATTTTGGTGAAGATCCATCTACTACTTGCAAAATAGTTACATGAACATACAGTACTAATATATTTATGTAGATCTGTGTTAGCAGTATGCCTCTATTATTAGCAAATGATGTGACTATTTGAATAGGGTTTCCTATATTGCTATTGCATCTTTAAAAAATATGAATTGAAAAATGGTGTAAGAAATAGATAATTAAAAGTAATGCATACACACAATAGAACAACAACTCAGGTTTATAGCTTTACTAAATCACGTAAAGACTCTGTTGTTCGTCTTTAGGCTTTTCATATTCAATTCGTTTCTATCCACATTGTGTAGCCTAAGGAGAATTATCTAGTTATTAAGCTTGTTCGAAAGTTTGAAACTCCTTATTTTAGCACAAAAACAAAAAATAAAGAAATGTCCAGAAAATAAAAATAAAATGATTACACGAGGTTATTTTTTCCCTCAGTCGTTGGAAAACTTATCTCTGTATTGATCGTCAGACTAACTTCCTCTCTCCACTAATACTGGTAATTGCATGGATTTAACACTGAGTAAGTCATTATTAGAAGATAGCAGAAAGAACTGATGAAATTTTACTTGATTTAATTCCGTCTATACTTGATTTGTGTACTTGTGTTAATCAATCTTATAATAGGGAAGTACACAAATCAAGTGTGTTAATCAATATTATAATAGGGAAGTACACAAATCAAATGTGTTAATGAATCTTATAATAGGGAAGTACACAAATCAAGTGTGTTAATCAATCTTATAACAGGGAAGTACACAAATCAAGTGTGTTAATGAATCTTATAACAGGGAAGTACATAAATCAAGTGTGTTAATCAATCTTATAACAGGGAAGTACACAAATCAAGTGTGTTAATCAATCTTATAACAGGGAGGTACACAAATCAAGTGTGTTAATCAATCTTATAATAGGGAAGTACACAAATCAAGTGTGTTAATCAATCTTATAATCAAGTGTGTTTATCTATCTTATAATCAAGTGTGTTTATCTATCTTATAATCAAGTGTGTTTATCTATCTTACAAACGTATATATTTTGTCCAGTTGCATTACTTAATGCTTTTACGTACTTTAGAATTAATACTTTTTTACGAGTTTAAAGACATTACTATAATATTCATATGGTGTATTCAGCGAGGGAAAGGTGGGGTAAAATGAGTAGATGTGTTAAATTTTATTTCATCGGTGACGTAACACCCGAGCACGTGTTAACACCTAGAATCCTGTGTAGTTCTAACTAGATGTTAACGTAACAGGAAATCAAATTACAGTATCCATGTGTATCAATACTAACCAAGTAGATCATATCTAAAAAGAATCTTATAGATTTAACGAAACCAATTTTAAGTAAAGCTACTAGTAAGTCACTACAGCAAAAACAAAAAAAACAACAACAAAAAACAAATTTATCCTAATCAGAAAGCATTGATTCACAAGTTGAGTACCTTCGAGTTAAGTATACTTGAATCCGTGAATATCAAGACACACGAAAGTGTACGGTGCAGCCAAAACAACCTGCTGCAGGACACACTGTGTGTTATTAATAGGAGTGATAGTTTAGCGATTTTCCACTTTCTGTAGCTAGAACTGTGTCACTCGAAACAATCACATATTTTCAGTAGATGTGTTCTATTGGACCCTTACTTCACATATCAAATTTGAAGCTAATACATTAAGAAATACACGAGATATAAAATCTCCAATTTTGTTTGAAGTTCTTCCTATTTTTTTTTCTTCGCACCGAAAGTACGAAAACTTTAATTGATAGAAAAACGTAGTTAACTTCTATGGATTATTTTTTTTAATTTAGTACGCTGATAGATCTTTTCAATCTACAATTTGGAGTCTCATTTGGTGTAAATATAAGCAACGTGTGCAAAGTTATTCAACAAATACCGCTCAAATTTGATGGAAATGTTTGCGCATGCCTACGTAAAAAGTACGTGAGCTTCCGGTCTAACATTTTTACTACAGCTCCACCTAAGACTAAAAGTGTACCGTTTTTAGTTTTTGTCATTCGGATAAAAGACGGCTGATTTGGAGCAGCAAAACTATAGGGTGAAAGCACGTGCAGATACATAAGTATTGGTGAGGCCAAGCGAACTAGATTAACAGTTTCTAGCTCAAGTTTTCAAAATAATCATAAGATGGATGATTATTATTGATTAGTCATTGCCAACTTTTGAACACAAATTTAATAAATTTTATGAAATTATTCTAATTAAAGAGCATGTAGCATCACGTGGTATTAGCGTAAGCAATTAGCGTAAAAATGATGCTTGATTCGGCTGTACCGAGTGCATACGGTTAATGACAAGAAACTGATAATCTAAATTCCATGGCGTTACTATAAATGAAGTTATTAACACTTTTTAGAGAGGAAAAACTACAATATATATTTTAAAGAATCTGGTCGTTTCTATAAAGTATAGGTCTGTTCCGAATAATAGGGTTGCTATCCTAAAGCTAATGTTGGTTACTATCGAATGCCACTTTCTTACTTGCTATGGTTGTTGGTATGTATTGGCAAAAAGTTATGATATCTAATCAAAAACACCTTAGGTGTTAAAAAAAGGTGCGGCAAAAAAAAAAAAGGATTCAGCGTGCAACTTAAAGGAATAATACCAAAATTGGCAGTCCAAACTGGTAGCTACACTTATAGCATTGATAAGAATTTTACTGCAAATATTCATTCATTAGTTAGCTTGGCCGCGTATTTTCTTTTACCCATCATCATACCCTAAGTGCTACAAGTGTAGCTACCAGTTTAGCCGACGATACTGATTTCATTCCTGTCGCACTCTCAATCCTTTTATTGGCCACATTTTTTTTTTCACACCTCAGGTATCTTTTATTAGATGATAATATTTCACAAGATCCGGCCGTCTTAGAAGACTTCGTTAGACCGAAATCCGTAAAGTGTGAAAACAACATTGAAAGTAATCTTTTCAATTCTCAAGTTTAAAAATTAATATTCACAGGTATTTGAAGCATCATAACCAATTTATTAACAAAACTAGCTTCAAAGAAAGATTGTGTATGTCAGTATGTACCACAAAGAAAAAAATGCATTGTTTTGTTCCAGAGATCCACACGGGTTATTAAGATACGAAACGTGAATAGATGTTCAAGTACTTCCAACAACAAAAAACGCATTGTTTTGTTCCAGAGATCCACACAGGTTATTAAGATACGAAACGTGAAAAGGCGTTCAAGTACTTCCAACAACAAAAAACGCATTGTTTTGTTCCAGAGATCCACACAGGTTATTAAGATACGAAACGTGAATAGGCGTTCAAGTACTTCCAACAACAAAAAACGCATTGTTTTGTTCCAGAGATCCACACAGGTTATTAAGATACGAAACGTGAATTGGAGTTCAAATACTTTCAACAATAAAACAGATCGAAGATTCTTTTAATAATTATATGAAGTTGAATAAACATATATTACACTAACGTGGCGCCTAACTATTCCTTCTATTCCTGGGGGTTAGTGGTTTAGGTACTCGACTCGCAATTTGCGGGTCGCGGGTTCGAATCTCCTTCCCATCTAATATGCTCACCTTTTCAGCCGTGGAGACGTTATAATGTGATGGTCAATCCCCGCTATTCGTTGGTATAATAGTAGTCCAAGAGTTGGCGGTGGGTGGTGATGACTAGCTGCCTTCCTTCCAGTCTTTCGCTGCTAAATTAGGAACGGCTAGCGCGAATAAGTCTCGTGTAGCTTTGAGAGAAATTGAAAACAAAACAAATCACGCCCACTAAACTACCTTTAACCTCTTAATATATTCCTCTGTTGCACCTCCTAACGTAGCTCTTAGCAACATAAATTGTTATATCTTCTAACGTAGCGCTTAGCAACAGAACCTGTTACACCTTCTGACGTAGCTCTTAGCAACGGAAATTGTTACACCTTCTAACGTAGCTCTTAGCAACAGAAATGAATAGTGTTCCATAAGATCAAGCGGGTTCTGTAATCCCACTGTTTTGGTGAGCTCTGGAATTGAGTGAAAGGCTTCGACAAACAGAGTATTTACGTTTGATATAAAGCTGTTGAAATGATTTTGTACATTATTTCTGAAAACTTAATTTAGTTTAGTTAAGAATGACGTGTTTATTATTTATATCAATACGCTCATGATTATGTTTGGTGGCAGCTGGATGAATTATAGAAATGGACACATTTTTTTAACGATATAATTTATGATTCACAAAATGCACTGAAATCATTCAGGATTTATAAGTTAACAGATTTAGGGTTAAATTATATATATCATGGTTTAGTTTAAAACTTTAAACAGTATTGTAGATATATCATTACCATCATCCTGTCTGTAGATATATGGGTGATGGTAATGATATATCTACAGACAGAGTGATGGTAATGATATATCTACAGACAGGGTGATGGTAATGATATATCTACAGACAGAGTGCTGGTAATGATATATCTACAGACAGAGTGATGGTAATGATATATCTACAGACAGAGTGATGGTAATGATATATCTACAGACAGGGTGATGGTAATGATATATCTACATACAGGGTAATGGTAATGATATATGTACAGACAGGGTGATGGTAATGTGTCTGTAGATATATCATTACCATCACCCTGTCTGTAGATATATCATTACCAGCACCCTGTCTGTAGATATATCATTACCAGCACTCTGTCTGTAGATATATCATTACCAGCACCCTGTCTGTAGATATATCATTATGTATCACAAATCTGAATGCATCACAGAGTACACAATACAATTCGGGTGAAATCTCCTACATACTCGGACCGAATACAGGAGCCACAACAGTCGCGTTTTAGTGTTTTGAGCATGTTTTCAAAATGTTATTGCCCATTCTAATCGCGATCTCCAAAATAAAGATTTAAATTTCAATAGGAGCGTAATTAATAGTTACAAAAATTGTTTAGCTTCTGGTCGGCGTTTTTTTTTATCTTCAAGAAGCAAAAATTCGACTTTCGATTACGTAAGCAGTTTTACCAGCATATATATATACATTCCTAGTTATTTTATGAAACCAACATATTACTTTACTTATTTCAAAGCACTTTCTATGCAATTTAGTCCCCCAGTGGCATAGCGGTATGTCTGCGGACTTACAACGCTAGAAACCGGATTTCGATACCCGTGGTGGGCAGAGCACATATATCCCATTGTATAGCTTTGTGCATAGATTCAAACAAACAAACAATCCATGCAATTCAATATTTTTCACACAGTTTTGGGACAAGATCCAACCTTATAGGCATCCTTGTTTAATTATAAATCACATATAAGGTGATAAGTTTGTTATCATACTTGGTTTTAATTAATGTGGAGAAGTTAAACTGTTCTGCTGTGAGCTTTCTGTATATTTAATGCTTAATAGAGGTGGGGGAGAAGGGAGCTAGTTGATAGCATAAAGCAATAGGAGTAAATCTTAATAGAGGTGGGGGAGAAGGGAGCTAGTTGATAGCATAAAGCAATAGGAGTAAATCTTAATAGAGGTGGGGGAGAAGGGAGCTAGTTGATAGCATAAAGCAATAGGAGTAAATCTTAATAGAGGTGGGGGAGAAGGGAGCTAGTTGACAGCATAAAGCAATAGGAGTAAATCTTAATAGAGGTGGGGGAGAAGGGAGCTAGTTGATAGCATAAAGC
>NW_013669659.1:93925-96172 GCF_000517525.1 Limulus polyphemus
AGAGGTGGGGGAGAAGGGAGCTAGTTGATAGCATAAAGCAATAGGAGTAAATCTTAATAGAGGTGGGGGAGAAGGGAGCTAGTTGATAGCATAAAGCAATAGGAGTAAACGAGCTTCAGAGTAACGAGGATTAATCAGTTATGAAGAGATGAGCCGCAGAAGTTAACCACAAATTGGGAATGCTCAGAAGTCAAACAAAGCTGTAACAGGATGAAATTACTACTGATAAGTTATATACAGTTAATAGGGATTGGATTAAATATGTAATTGAAGTTATCCTAGATATGAAAGGAAAGAGTATAAACAGAATATAAACGGAAATTAATGAAACAAACAACAACAACAAATAACAGAGTATACGACAATGCGAATGATGAAAGCAGGCACAAGAAACCTCGTTTTTAAACGAATATTAACGAATTGTAAGGCTTAAATGTTTGCGTTCTCCAAATAACAACCGGAGCCAAATATCTGAATTCACGAACAAAAGACGTATTTCGAGTAGAGTCACCCAGAATCAACAATATCTTGAATGTTACTTTCTGAGACAGAGAGGAAACGTGCTTGATTGACAAACCACCAACGACGAATGTAATAGACTCCATGACACCGTCCAGAATGACTCCCATGGAGAAAATAACCATGACTGTTATATTAACTTACTTAACTGTTATATTTTACCGGACTCGATAAAAACGCTCGTTTCGCTTTGTTCTTGGTCATCACACTGAGGAAACTCCACATTCTTCCTGCCACGTCTTCACATGTCCGTTCCTACAATCTGAATGGTGCTACAGAGTATGTGATTCATGATAAATCCCGCCTGTACTGTGTCCGTGACAAAACGGATCATTTTTTTTTATCGAGAAGCTCTGTTAGAAACCACACGTAAACTCCGACTGTACCGTGTGCGTGACAAAACCGAACATATTCATCGAAAAGCTCTGTAAGAAACCACATGTATTACTTAAAGTGTAACAAGTAGTTCTGTAAGAAACCACATGTATTACTTAAAGTGTAACAGGTAGTTCTGTAAGAAACCACACGTATTACTTAAAATTGCAACAAGTTGCTCTGTAGGAAACCACATGTATTACTTAAAGTTTAACAACTGTAAAAGTGCAACAAGTGTAATCTATTCGCTACTGTAATACTAACGTTTTAATTTCTCAACTGCATGTTATCTTATTTATGTATAAGTGTGCGTAAAGATATATATATATACGTGAAAATACAAAAAAAAAAAATAACGGCGGCACATTTTCAGAAACTTTTATATAGTTCCGTATACTAACGTAAAATATTTTACTTAAAGAACATCATTAAAGAAGCGGAATATTTTCTGAGATTTTAGGGAATTTTAAAAAATATTTAGCGTCTTTTTAATGAGGTTTATTGAAAGATTTTCTGTTAAAATACGGAACTTTTTTAAAAAAGCAACAACAACTAAAAACGCGCTGCCAAGCACCTTTCCCATAACTTTACGGATCTTTTTTAACGTTATAAAGATGCTCTGAGACTTTGCGTTTTAATTTTTAGTAGCGTTACTTATTAAAACAAATCCTGAAAAATAACCTTCACTTAAATCTCGGAAATCAGTTTCAGCTTATTATGATATAGTGCTTGGATGGTGGTCGTGAGATTATTATGATATTGTGCTTGGATGGTGGTCGTGAGATTATTATGATATAGTGTATGGATGGTGGTTGTGAGATTATTATGATATAGTGCTTGGATGGTGGTCGTGAGATTATTATGATATAGTGCTTGGATGGTGGTCGTGAGATTATTATGATATAGTGGTAATAATCTCACGACCACCATCCAAGCACAATATCATAATAATCTCACGACCACCATCCAAGCACAACATCATAATAATCTCACGACCACCATCCAAGCACAATATCATAATAATCTCACGACCACCATCCAAGCACAATATCATAATAATCTCACGACCACCATCCAAGCACTATATCATATGTCACTATATCATAATAACAAGAACTATATCATAATAATCTCACGATCACCATCCAAGCACTATATCATATATCATAATAACAAGTCTCACGACCACCATCCAAGCACTATATCATTATTATGATATTGTGCTTGGATGGTGGTCGTGAGATTATTATGATAGTTGTGCTTGGATGGTGGTCGTGAGATTATTATGATATTGTGCTTGGATGGTGGTCGTGAGATTATTATGATATAGTGCTTGGATGGTGGTTGTGAGAG
>NW_013669659.1:97146-106498 GCF_000517525.1 Limulus polyphemus
CTTGGATGGTGGTTGTGAGAGTATTATGATGTTGTGCTTGGATGGTGGTTGTGAGAGTATTATGATATAGTGCTTGGATGGTGGTCGTGAGAATGAGGAAAAAGAAAACTCCTTATTAACGCTAGTGCGATATTTAACGAACTTCCATGTTCTTGTCAGATACTGTAAAAATAAATGGTAATCACGAAATTGAAAAATAAAGGAAATATTTCTGTTTAGTCTGTCGGCCGGTATCTTTAAATCAACTTTTGTTGTTCCCACACCCCTGTTAGAGAAGGCTTAAGAGCTGGAAGTCTCTACTTTTATCAGACACGCATTTTGTGGGGACTATAGTCAGTGATCATAAATCCGCAATATTGAGTTTTACAGTGGTGTTTTAAAACATAATTTCAGAAAAAGTGAAAACGTAACTTATTTCTATATTCAAGCAACAAGTGATATGTTATCAATACAATATTGGTTTTATCTGGTTATAAATCAGTTTATTATTCCTAAACAATCTTAAAAGTGCAAAAATTAATGCGTTTAAATAGGAAATTGCACTGAAATAGATCATACGTAAACGTGGAATAAATTATAACAGCTTCTGAAATGATCAAAACTTGTATTTTAATAATCGTAAAGTTACATAATCTAGATAGAATAAAATATGATCATTCAGCTCCACTAGAGCATTTAATGTGAAAATATACTGTTATAACTGCTTGTCAAATGAGGTTAGTATTAAAAGGTCAGGTCAGTAGGATGTACGTACCTTTTACAAACTGTTATACATTGTCCATAAATTCGTATTGTACCATTAGTTAATACCCTTTAATGTAGTAAAACATGACATACAGTAAATATTCAAGCAATCACACTTAAAACTAGTTCGTATTCGCAACTACAGATGGCGCAATAACAGAATTACTGATGCTAAAGCTTGGTTCGGTTGTTGTTACTAAAACAAAGCTACTAAATGGGCTGTCTATGTATGTTCTGGCAACCATGGGTATCGAAACCCGAATTTTAGCGTCTTAAGTCTGTAGACTTACATCTGAGCCACTAGAGGGCGATGTTTAAGAGACAAAAACAACTACAGTGGCAATAGTTAAGTCAATTTATTTTTAGATTTTCCACGAACATTCCAAGGGCATTTGCAAGAGTCTTTGTATTTGATCACAATAGCCTTTCCTTCTCTGTCCCGGACCAAAGGCAGAATTATTTGTTGCTGCTAATGTAAAAAACATAAACAAACAACGACAACAAACAAAATCAGTCTCAGTCAACATTATTTGAAGAATTTCATGCAGCAACTTTATTTCGAACCCGAAAACATTAAAAAAGAAAAAAATTGTCCTCCTGTAAGAAAAGTAAACGGTGTGAATTAATGTTGTCTTCTTTTCTTGGATAACAAAATGACCATAAAACTAGGAATATATTCTTTTCTCTAAATAAAACTGATATGACAGAATTGTACGGCCATTATAGCGTGTTCTTCATTTACAGAGACATACCAATGCGATAACTGGATGGGGAAATGGTAATGCTTGGGATTCGTAGATTTGGCTACATTAAAAATCGTTTTGATAATGGATCATTTACACTTCTACAGTTTAAACGTTCTTGCTAAATTACGTAAGAAATAATCAAGCATTAAGTAAATGACAAGTCATTTTTCAGTCGCTTGTGTTTCGTTTCTCTTCTAACGAGCTGCCATTGTTAAACAAACATGTGGCGCCACTAATATGTGGGCTCGGACCACTGAATGATTGATATTGATAACGAAATGATTACACCGGCCTTACTGCATTCAGATCGCTCCAGTCGCCTGAAAATTATTGTATCATATTAGTTTCAGCAATAAAAATGCTTCATATAGCTCACTTTTGAAGGAGAAGGACTTTGTTGATGTATTTACGGGTATTTTAATTGCATCTGTAAACCCCTCAAAAATATCAAAACTCTTCAGCGTAATAGCAAAATACTTTATGTCGTTAAGCCTACTTTAAATGGAGTATTATGCTCGTGTAGGATAACCAGCGCACAGTTATCTCTAATTTTACTTCATATTTTATATTCATGGTAAATCTACTAAGGCTGTCTATCAATGTTACTCGACAGCACCCTTCCATTCACCATATAGCAGTGAAATATATTTTACATTTACACATGGGTGTTCCATGTTAAATTCTTTGGATTCGTGAAACTCAAAAATCATTCGAATACTTCTAGATAACTGGAAAAGCGCTTAATTAACTTTTAAAAAATATATATGAAGTAAATGTATTAAAGGGCTTTGTATTGCGTAATTTGTGAATGTAAATAACGTAATATGAATAAATGTTTAGAACAGTTTTGTTCTGGTTTTACAATATATTTTTTTAATAATCATAGTTGTCGTAAAATCTTAGTAAAATACAATTTGTTCATTCGGACTGCATCACATGGCGAAAAGCTCCCTCCACCAAGTCTAAAGCGTAAAGGACATTCTAAATTATTTTAGAATTGCGCGTAAACAATTCAAAACATTCTTTGTGTGTACAAGTGGCGACATATATGTGCAAGCTATTTTATTCGGTAATCCTTGCACGTATTAAGGCTTATTAACTCTACCCTTACAAAAGGTTGGAGAATTCCGTCTCGAAGAGCAAGCACTATGTGAAAAGTCTGCAATCGATACAAGGTCTGGTTAACTTTTTTTCTTCTTGCTAAAAAAAAAAAGATTTACGTTCTGTTCGTTGCCATGTAGGGGATGAAAAGCACAATAATAGTATTTTTCTATCTATATGAACTGACGATCTAACGTCAGTTGAGCTCAGTAATAAAACATAATTAATGTAAGTTTGAAACAAGAAACTAATTCTATTATTTGAACATGATGTTTTTCTTCACATGAACAGAGTTATTGACGTTAAGTGTATTTTTTTTCCCTTATTTATTATCATAATAAAATATCTCTTAGGCATACATTTTTTTCTTAGTTCTTAAAACGACATTTGAAGGCAGAAGTAAGACTAAATCAAAATCCTTGGGTAATGGCTTTTATAATTTACGTTTTTATGCCGCTGTTACACGTTGTTCCACATGAACGTCAAAACATTCCAACGTTGTTTTCTACCAAACTCTTACGTAAGAGCGATTTTGTGTAATAGATTTGAGCCTAGAATTTATTTTCGAAAAAGATGCGTTAATTATAAGACATTTAATTAAGCTTTTTTTTTCAGTTATTTTTGATAATGTTTCGTGACAGTTTATTGAACATTATTTTCACGTATTGATTCTATATTCAAAAGTGTTCTCCAACAAAATGTTCTTATAAAATATTCGTTCTTCTCCTGAATGTAGTCTTCAGCCAGTTAACAACAACAAGAAAAATAATGTTTAAAAAGTGTTCTGTTATTTAGAAACATTAATGTAAAAAAATATATATTTATCTAATCATACAATTAAACAATATATATTTTTTTCTTAATATTATCTTTTGGTCTTCAATTTTGAACATAACTTTTTTATTTGGAAAATTTGGATGAAATTATTCTTGTTTAAAAAAATCAATACTAAAAAAAAGATTTGGTTGTCTCTTGCAAACTAAGGTCTGAATAATCTATAAAATGTTGTTCTAAACATTACCCCTCTGGTGGCTAAAAGGTGGGTTTGAGGGCTTACAACGCTAAAAATCTGGTTTCGATACCTGCGGTGGGCATAGCACAAATAGCCAATTGAGTAGCTTTGTGCTTAGTAATAAATAAATAAAAACCTTATTCATGCCATTCATTTCTTCAAAGCAAATACATATTTATGATAAATGTCACTTGTAAAATACATTTATGTGCAAGTTTGTGTAAGAAACTCGGTTATTATAGGCTAAAATTATAGTTATAACTTGAATAATTAAAAACTGAATAATAAACCAAATGCATAACTACCACATTATCTTCTTCGTATTTTTATTTTTACTGACACGCACGCAAAGTAGTATTCTTTGAAAATCTATTGCTCACATCTTCACTAATTTTGAATTGCATGGTTTTAGTAGAGTTAGTGCTATTTTCCTTTCAATTTATAGGTTATAAAATTTCAATAACGAGTTTCTTGGAGTGCTTCAGTTAACCAGAAAGGCATTGTTAACTTGAGTATCCGCTAAGAGAGGGAATGAGCCTGTAAGATTTGGTGCTCTGGGCCAGATCTGAAAAGCCTTTTTGGTACATATAAGCATACCTGAACTGGAGCTTCTCACTTTAAACATCGTCATTAATTTGTTAAAAGCAGGTTCTTCATTCATATCTAGTGGTTTGCGTAGTGGGCTGCGGGTCGGAAAGTTTAAGATTCTACTCTGCGATATGCTGCTGAGCACGCTCTGCACTTTCAGCTGTGGGCACGGTATAAAAGTAATAGTCAATCCCACTTCTCATCTAGGAATTGCTGTGTAGGCGGAGGGTGCTGCTGACTGACTACTCTGTCTCTGTTCAGTAGATCTAAATTAGGGACAGCTACGCCTGATCAGGTCTTTAAGCCCATATGTCACGTAAAATGTCATTTAGGTCTAAAATCAAGACATCTAAAACATTTTGTTTGCAAAACAGTAACTAATAATAGAAAGGTAATGCATTTCGTCGGTTTTTATTAAGACAAGGCGTATCTGTCGACAGTTCTTAAATATAGGTAAATACATTTGACACTGATTACCACGAACACAAGGTTTTCTTATTAACGAAACAAAATACTAGAAATAATTCTTTTATTAAGATTTACCTAAATACTTTATACTAGAAAGTGAGTAGTGAAAAAACTTCTAATACAACAAACTAAAAAACAACCTTAGCTAATTAGAGAGATAATTATCGAACAGTTATTACATTATATGATTAATCCATTACTAAATTGTTAGAATATTTATACAGTAACAAAATTTGTTTGTATACTTTTATTCCTCTGTTAATATTAAATATAACAGATACTGCAACTGTTTTGTTTATAAACTTTTGAAGTTCATATAATTCAATATTATACGATTACTGGGATTTCAAGCTTGAGCAGGCCTTAGCAAGTGCGATCCTCGACCAATGTAGGCATATCACAGTTTTCTAAAAGAATTCAGGGGTGGAATTTCGGGGGACTTATCCCCCACAAAAATATCAAGAATCATATTTGTTGGAAGTAGCGCGAACTCCAAACAGTCATTTGTCTAACTTGTGCTTTGGGTACCAGTTGAACTCATATGCAGTAAAAAGTGAGGGGGTTTGACGCGAAATACAAACAAAGTTGTTACGAATAGTTTTAGATTCTGATCTGCAGGATAAACATTACTCCAACTACTTGTACTAAGCTTACTATGGTCTGAAACCATAGCTTATCGCAATTTCTTGTGTGGCTTTTACAAAAGCAATCCTTGCATTAAGTTCAGGCTTTGAATTATCAGCAGTTGAGTCTCATTGGATAACAAATTTGAACCAAAGTTTATTTATGAACGAATACAGAAACTAGCATCACTGGGTGTTAAACTTCTTCTCTTCGAGTAAGTAGGCTTAACATTAAGTAGCAAACGATATTCCCGTTGACAGATGAAAATGTAAATATTTAAAGTTTAAAACACAATGCAATATTCAGTATATATTGGGTATAAATTCTAGATGGAAAATTTATAGCTATAAATAAAAACTAAAATTTTATACCAGTTATCTTCAAAATTATTTTTCAGTCTTATTTGTTACCTTAAGCCCAAAGCAAGTAATGTGAAATAATAGGCTTACTATTTTTGTCCGTAATGTTAGCCTCCAGAGGCCGAGGCTTAGTATGTCGAATGGTTAAATCCTACTGATTACACATTTACGCACTATAACTTTTTGCACGTTGTAAACAGATCTTTACAATACAGAAGATTGTAATTAACCAAAACAAACAGGCAAAAAATAAACAGAAGAAAGTCAAACATTTTGATGAAAGAAAAACTCAAGTAAAGTTTTACTTGAGTTTAGTTTAAAGAACTAAAACCAAAATTGAAGACGCTGCATAATTTAAAAGGATGTCCAGAGTACAGACTATAATGTAAGATTTAAAATGTGCCCTGGGTTTTGGAGGTGACTCCGGAAGTAGGATACACCGTCTATCAGTCTTTCATAGCCCCCCCCCCCCAGTGGCACAGCGGTATGTCTGCGGACTTACAACGCTAGAATCCTGGTTTCGATACCCGTGGTGGGCAGAGCACAAATAGCCCATTGTGTAGCTTTGTGCTTAACTTGTGCCAGTCTCGCATGTTGAAGAAAATCAAATCATCAATAATAATATAACAAAATCACAAAATAAATAAGTTAGGAGATCAAGATTTGAGAGCTCAAGCCCACAACGTCCCACATCTACATCACCATTTACTGCCTACAGCCAGTAGTGGGAAAGTGACTGCTCTCCAAAGTAAGAAAATAAAACAAGGTTCTACAGGTAAGGGTAAGTAAGATAAACTTATCTCCTGATGTTGGCATTATAGGAGTAAAGTCCTAAGTTATTAAGTTAATTAGTAGTAGAGTCGACATTATATACTCCACATTATAGACTGTACCCTGGAGATCCTATTAAATGATTCAGTGTCTTCAGTTTCGTTTGTTAGTAGTAGAGTCAACATTATATACTCCACATTATAGACTATATCTTGGGGATCCTATTAATTGACTCAGTGCCTTCAGTTTCGTTTGTTAGTAGTAGAGTCAACATTATATACTCCACATTATAGACTTTACCCTGGAGATCCTATTAAATGATTCAGTGTCTTCAGTTTCGCTTGTTAGTAGTAGAGTCAACATTATATACTCCACATTATAGACTGTACCCTGGAGATCCTATTAAATGATTCAGTGTCTTCAGTTTCGTTTGTTAGTAGTAGTATCGACATTATATATCCCACATTATAGACTGTACCCTGGAGATCCTATTAAATTATTCAGTGTCTTCAGTTTCGTTTGTTAGTAGTAGAATCAACATTATATACTCCACATTATTGACTGTATCCTGGGGATCCTATTAAATTATTCAGTGTCTTCAGTTTCGTTTGTTAGTAGTAGTGTCGACATTATATACTCCACATTATAGACTGTACCCTGGAGATCCTATTAAATTATTCAGTGTCTTCAGTTTCGTTTTTTAGTAGTAGAGTCAACATTATATATCCCACATTATAGACTGTACCCTGGAGATCCTATTAAATGATTCAATGTCTACAGTTTCGTTTTTTAGTAGTAGAGTCAACATTATATATCCCACATTATAGACTGTACCCTGGAGATCCTATTAAATGATTCAATGTCTACAGTTTCGTTTGTTAGTTGTAGAGTCAACATTATATACCCTACCTTATAGACTGTACCCTGGAGATCCTATTAAATGATTCAGTGTCTACAGTTTCGTTTTTCCTTAATGCCTGTTTTGTTAATTAAGATGTCTCCCATCACAGGTTTGGATTTGATGTTTTTAACGCAGTCTTTTCTTTTGATGCTAATTTTTGCTTAACTGTTTAAGTACTAACTTTCGATAGGTTTATATTTATTTATGTTTGTGCAAAATATGAAATAGTTTAATAGTTCATGAGGTTAGGTGTTTTTCTATGGAAAACACATTAATGTAGGGATATTCGGTTATTTGCAGTAAATTTTTCAGGGTTATCGTAAGGAAATTCGGTTATTTGCAGCGTATATTTCGAATTTGTCATTCTACAGAGTAATAAAGTACGTAAATTAATTTTCAGACACATTTACTAAGCTACAAGCAATACATATAATTTAGTTGAACTTCAGATTAAGAATAGGACAGAAAAGCGACATAGTTATTTTGAAATGAGTAACTGCTGTAGTAGGTGATCATTTATTAAAATCAATTTTATATCCATCATTGAAGTTTTCTTCTGGAGTTTCCATAGTTACCAATGAGGTGTACTAAGAAAATTTTCACCGTTTCCTAGGCAACATAGCCTAACGCAATTACTATTACCTCAATAATTATTCAGATCATGGTGAAGATGTTAAACATATGAAATTTAATTCAACCATCTTAAACAAAATTGGACCTTTAAATTACATAATTTTACGCACATTTTGAGTAACTAGATCTTAATATTGATCTGATATAACAGCGATGGTTGCTAAACAGCGACAAAAGGTATTTCGAAGAAGCGTCTCAATTAGCTTTCTGAGGATTATTGTGCATTGTTAGCTTAGTATATGGTTGATGTAGGACTATAGTAAACCTCCTATAAACTGACCCAACGACTTGATATGTCATAGGAATTACGAACTGACTCAACGTCATGAGACATTATAGGAAATACGAACTGACCCAACTACGTGAGATATTATAGGAAATACAAACTGACCCAACTACGTGAGACATTATACGAAATACGAACTGACCCAACTACGTGAGCCATTATACGAATTACGAACTGACCCAACTATGTGAGACATTATAGGTGTTACGAACTGACCCAACGACTTGAGACATCACAGGAATTACGAACTGACTCAACGTCGTGAAACATTATAGGAATTACGAACTGACCCAACGATTTGAAATATTATAGGAATTACGAACTAACCCAACGACTTGAGATATTATAGGAATTACGAACTGACCCAACGTCTTGAGACATTATAGGTATTACGAAATGACCCAATGATTTGAGACATTATAGGAATTACGAACTGACCCAACTATGTGAGACATTATAAGAATTACGAACTGACCCAACTACGTCAGACATTATACGAATTACGAACTGACCCAACTACGTCAGACATTATAGAAATTACGGTCAATTACAAACATTATTACAAAAAAAAAACTTACAACGATCGTGACATAGTGGGGAGTGTTCCTGAACTTCAAGACTTCATGGTTTGCGTCCCGTTGTTGCAAACACGTGCGTCGTTCTTTCGAGCTATTGGTGCATTATAATAGTGGTGATCAAGTTCCACTATAATAGCGAGACAAAAGTAGCCCATGAGTTGGTGGTGGGTGCTATTGACTTGCTTCCTTCCCTCTACTCTATACTGTCAGTTGAAAATAAGAGACGGCGAAACGCAGGTAATAAACACCCTCATAACGAACAATGTTCAATAATTTAAATCACTAGACATTAGGATTTAGATCAACAAAATACTGTTGTGACAGCTTAGTTGTAAAGTTAATTAAATTAAAAACATTTCAGCGACTTTGTAGCAGGCGTCAGTATTCAGAAATAGTACTTTTTATAGATGTTTATTCAGCCTATTTCATGTCAGCTATAAAAAGCAGTAAGAGTGAAATTGTTAGTCGGGATCTAATTTAATTTATTATCGAGATAAAATAACTATATTGGAATATCAATTTTAAGGCACAGCTGTGATTA
>NW_013669660.1:0-4825 GCF_000517525.1 Limulus polyphemus
GTGTAGAATTCACGAACCAAGTTCGTGAATTTTACACTTCTACTCACAATCTGCTGAATTCTACACTTCTACTTACAATCTGCTTGGTGAAACCAAGCAGATTATAAGTGGGAAAAGCAGAAAATTTTCGAATAAACATTTTCTTAATGGTTTTCAGTCTATGGTCACCTTTTTCTTATTTCTCTTGATCATTTTAGGGAGCTCAACAGTTTACGTGTCACGCATCACGTAATCTGGCAGACATATCTGAAAATGAAATTGCTTTAATTTCAATCTGGTCCGCTATCCTTTGCATAAATAAATACAAAAACAAACACCTCGAGACTTTTGACGCGTGGCTGGATGATGCGGCTTCATCTATTGAGCATTACTAGGATTCAGAATGAAAACATTTTCCAGGAAGTATGCTTCACCACATTTTCCTTGAAGCGTTCTAACTTTTCCTTACTTCACAGTTAACTATATTCATATCTTGCCATAGAGCTTGTTTTGTTAAAATTATCAAATCTTCGACAAATTCTATGCATTCTTATATGCTTTTTGAGAGGACAATAGAATATTTCTTGAACAATATTACTGTGATTTTCATAATTACATGCTAAAACCACAGAGTCTACCTACCCCGTTTGTATTTTGATTCAGTTGATGTTCGTTTCAACCTTGAGTAAGTTTTCCAAATGATAATTTTTTTGTTGATAAATTTCAAATACTTAAGGAGTCATGTTAGATTATTTTTACATCATATAATGTTGAATAACTTACAAATAGGAGACAATAGAAATTGTTTTCATGATAATTATTGTGCTCTTCTTATATAAATGACGTTTTAATGCTTTACATTTAAAAAAATCTTGCATTTTGATGTACTTAGGATTACAACTTAGTTTTATCTATATATATATATAAGGGTAATACCTTCTGCTCGCACCAGTTCATAGGGAATGAATAAAACTAATTTTCATAGTACAACGAGTAATAATTCTAGTTTTCAAAAGAAAATAATTGTTAATAATTATATCTATCTCAATATGGAGGTATAATTATTAAGTATTCAACTTTATATTATACGTGTTTTGTCGCTTAAAACTTCCATTTTTACCATTCGCTTATCAACTGTTTATCGCAAATTCCTTGAAAGTCATTGAAGCGTTTCTGACTGATACAACGGAAAAAATGTCTTTCATATAATTTGTGTTGATGTTTAAAAAGTTTTAAGTGGTGAATAAATGTTAATAGATATTATTTTGATATTTTAACACATATATTATCTACTTGGTCTTAAAACATAAAGAAAAATAAACATTTATTACTACCAAATATCTTTTATCCTCTGTACAGTCGAAAGAGTTGAAAATTTGTGTCGGAATGTCCACACTATGTTTTCTACTTCCTGACCTAGAATACAGTGAGAAGGTTCAAGAGTGCTATTTAAGTCTCTTTCAGAGTGCACGCGTACTTTTGTTCACGATAATATTTCATTTTTCTACGCAGTTTTTATTAAAAATGTGGTGATTAAAGAATTACTTCAAGACTGGTAAAATAAGTGAAGAGTAGACGTATTTTAGATACAGACAAATTTGTTTTAGTTAAATTCTATAACTTTAGTTAATCATACAACAATGGTTTCCCGTAACAACCAAAGCTATAAGCTAACTATCATTTTTCCTTGTTACAGACGAAAAATTATCGCTAATACTGAGGGTGTTCAACAAATAAATTAATGCGTAGTCATTTTTACAAAAGAGTGGTATATTAATACTGAGGGTGTTCAACAAATAAATTAATTCGTAGTCATTTTTACAAAAGAATGGTATATTAATACTGAGGGTGTTCAACAAATAAATTAATGCGTAGTCATTTTTACAAAAGAGTGGTATATTAATACTGAGGGTGTTCAACAAATAAATTAATGCGTAGTCATTTTTACAAAAGAATGGTATATCAATTTATTGCTGGGTTAATTTATACTTCTGACCTATGTAGGTAGTTTTCTTTGATCGATATTTTATATTTCTTTCTTTACATAATTAAAAATTCACTTAATATTTTGTATTATCAAGCTATATTTTCCTCTTGCATATGGCTATTTTACTCATATAATTGAATGTCTCAGTATTGAATTAAACTATTATTATCCAAGCTTAATAACGCTAAAAATCGAGTTTCGATTCCCACAATGGTCAAAGGACAGAAGGTCTATTTTGTAGCTTTGTGCTTAATTACAAAACAAAACAAACAAACTGTCCACAACTCTCAAGCCTGTAGCTGGGTGGAGGGGAATTTCTGAGCGCCCCTGGTTCCTTGAATCCAAGCACCTGCTAAGGAAAGAAAAAGAAAAAACCGGTAAACAGAGGGCTTATAACGCTAAAAATCGGGGTTCGATACCCGAGCTGGGCATATTACAGATAGCGGATTGTGTAGCTTTGCGCTTAACAAAGACAACACAAACTTAGACATTCATTAATATTTCCAGGTCAAAAATTGACGTACAAACAACAATAATTTATACAGTTTGAACTTCAAACAGTTTTGTTGTTGAGCTACGTAGAAACAACAAGCCAAGATGGAGCAACGTTTTTAATACACGAAAGCTGGTTTCGTGTCCAGATGGCTGGCTGCTAGTGGGTTGTCAAACTGTTGTTCGGAATTAGTTCAAGTAATTACAGGAAGCGCACGCAGAAGTGTTTCCTTGCCGGTGCTTATGTTGATTGCTTTTTCCTGAACGTCAGTGGTATTTGTTATATGGTGATGAGTTGCCTATGTTTATGCTAATCAAGTCATTTTGTTACGAATATGTTTTTTACTTCATTGAACAGCGCAACGAGCTTATAATAAATCAACTCGATAAATATTTTCATTGCAAAATGTGTTATGGGTCACGAAACGCTGCAATTACCACTTAGCCTGGGAAGATTGACCCATTGTTTCTTCTTCTTTCAAGAAATGTTATCAAAGCTACTTAGTTTCAACTTTTAAATCATAAATATCCGTCCTGTCAGACAAGAGTAATAGATAAACTCTACTTGAGTGTTTGCTTCAATGTTTTTGTACAATTTCAGTCAAATGATTTCCTAAAAAGCAAGTAGATGTGGCAGTAACACGATGGACTTTACACTGCATCTTAATATATTCTATATTTTACAGTGCACGCTGATAACATCTTACGAACAATTCATCTGGCATCAGTTGTAGGAGTTTTAAAGTTACTGATGAGTTTCTTGCGAGGATTAAAACCGAATAAACATAAATTTGACCAAGTAATTAACCTGATATCAAAAACCTGAGGACAAAAATAGAATTTCTATCTAAAAATTAATTACTGGACAAATATAAACGGTTATTAAACAGAAAGAAATGAAAGAAACTGTGTTTAAAACAGTTAAAGTCTTCGTAAGTACACCAGGAAGAAAAATATAGCAGGTAATTTATGTTATGTCATATCTCAGTCAAGGTCAAATTACAACAAATCAGTTGGATAGACATGCATACAAATAAATAAATAAGAATATTAATAATGAGGTGTCAGACAGAATCTTGGGGTGAGTGTGTCCAATTAAACCACGGCTTTTAAAACTAGTTAAGAAGAAAGTTATATAGAATCTTAGGATGAGTATGTCTAATTAAACCACGGCCTTTAAAACTAGTTAAGAAGAAAGTTATATAGAATCTTAGGATGAGTATGTTCAATTAAACCACGGCCTTTAAAACTAGTTAAGAAGAAAGTTATATAGAATCTTGGGGTGAGTGAGTCCAATTAAACCACGGCCTTTAAAACTAGTTAAGAAGAAAGCTATATAGAATCTTAGGGTGAGTGTGTCTAATTAAACCACGGCCTTTAAAACTAGTTACAAAGAAAGTTATCTAGAATCTTGGGTGAGTGTGTCTAATTAAACCACGGCCTTTAAAACTAGTTAAGAAAGTTATCTAGAATCTTAGGGTGAGTGTGTCCAATTAAACCACGGCCTTTAAAACTAGTTAAGAAGAAAGTTATATAGAATCTTAGGGTGAGTTTGTCCAATTAAACCACGGCCTTTAAAACTAGTTAAGAACAAAACTCTGAAATTACAGAAAGTACGTTATGAATATTTATTCAATCAATTGCTTGTTGGAATGTAGAAATGATAATTGCGATATAAGTAGATAAGTTTTTTGGTTGTTTAACTCTGGTTTCGAAGCTACAAACAAATTGTAGCCATGCTAACGAAACTATAGCACAGATATTAATAAAAACCAACAACCATTTTAAGTTTATGACTTACATCTTTTGACTCCTTACTTTACATTTTTCAAGAGACTGGATTATTATAAGAAAACATTATATATGTATATACACGGTGGGCCAAAAGTAGGTATACAGCTGATAACTGATAATGTATTATATGTATATACACGGTGGGCCAAAAGTAGGTATACAGTTGGTAACTGATAATGTATTATATGTATATACACGGTGGGCCAAAAGTAGGTATACAGTTGATAACTGATAATGTATTATATGTATATACACGGTGGGCCAAAAGTAGGTATACAGTTGATAACTGATAATGTATTATATGTATATACACGGTGGCCCAAAAGTAAGTATACAGTTGATAACTGATAATGTATTATATGTATATACACGGTGGGCCAAAAGTAGGTATACAGTTGATAACTGATAATGTATTATATGTATATACACGGTGGGCCAAAAGTAGGTATACAGTTGATAACTGATAATGTATTATATGTATATACACGGTGGCCAAAGTAAGGTATACAGTTGATAACTGTATAATGTATTATATGTATATACACGTGGCCAAAGTAGGTATACAGTGATACT